>NC_018325.1:422011-429511 GCF_000234665.1 Leishmania mexicana MHOM/GT/2001/U1103
TGCACAAATTCATGCGACACACACACACACACACACATACACGTCTCTCTGCCTGTCTGCATGCGCTGGTGGAGGTACGCGTCTGCCCTCCACAATCTCCGCCGACGGCGCGCCTTTTCCGACTTCTGTTTTCATTTGTTTTTTTTTTCGGTAAGGATGCTTTTCGTTTCGACGTCAACAACGAAAGACTGACGCTGCGCAGACGGCACGCAGCGTTGCCTCGTCAGAGCTGCATGGGGGAGGGGCAGGGGGTAGGCCAGCACGGTGAGGAGGTGCAGCGCGCGCACCCGTTCTCTTCGGGCCTCATCACCCCTGTATCGCTCTGGAGGCTTTTTTCTTTCTCTGCTGTGACCTTCGACAGGAGGGTGCAGGGTGGGTGGGGGGGGGGCTGTTTCTGGTTAGTTAGGCATTGCCTCCTCCACTTCCAGCGCACGGCGTGTGTGCGTGTGCGCGTGTATGTGTGGGAGGTGGTGGTGGTGCTAACGCCATGCAGGAAGCTCTGCAGGTGAGACTTGCCGACCTTCTACCTCTCCTGGTCTCTTGCCATCTTTAACAACGCACTTACTCGTCGCCTCTCTTTCCCCTGCCCTTTGCCTCTCATGCTTCTCCTCTCGCTCGCCTACGCGCGCGTCGTGCCCGCGGCCTGGCCTCCCCAACTTGCGCCGCTCTCCGCACGCGCGCCTTCTCCTGTTCACACGCACATCATTCTGCAACTTCACCGATAAACGCTGACACAACCTCCCCTCCTCTTCTCCACTGCAACAGGACACAGAGTCAGCCGCACACCTCCTCCAAGATGACGAAGACCAACGGACAGAACGCAGCTCGTAAGCTGGTGCGCCTGCGCTGCCGCAACCGCTGGGCCGACAAGGGCTGGAAGCGCGCGCACACCTCCTCGGCCAGGAAGGCGAACCCCTTCGGCGGGTCGTCGCACGCCAAGGGCATCGTGCTGGAGAAGATCGGCGTCGGTGCCAAGCAGCCTAACTCCGCCATTCGTAAGTGTGTGCGTGTGCAGCTGATCAAGAACGACAAGAAGATCATCGCGTTCGTGCCGAACGATGGTTGCCTTCACTTCATCGAGGAGAACGACGAGGTGCTGGTGTCTGGTTTCGGCCGTTCCGGCCACGCCGTCGGTGATATTCCCGGCGTCCGCTTCAAGATCGTGAAGGTGTCGAACGTCGGCCTGTACGCCCTGTACCGGCAGAAGAAGGAGAAGCCGCGTAACTAGAAAACTAGGGACGCATGCTCTCTCTGTCTCTCTAGCACATGCAAGAGGGGCGGGGCAGCGAACGGCCGGGAGCGTGTGCGCGACCGCGTTGTGGTCTCGCAGAGGGAGATGATGATGGTGAGGCGCGATTGCACCTTGCTGTGTCCTACGCCGCTGCCTCTGCCTAAGTTTGGTTTTCTCTCGCATACTTTGATACTTTTAATGTTTTCTGATTTTACCCTTCTCTACGCCAAGACACGCACAAACAACGAGGACGCCCCCCTCCCCCCGTCTCCCACCCCACGCCCGATCGGAGCATCGCCGTAGCTCACGCACGTGCGGGGGTAGGAGGAGGAAGGAGAGGAGTGGGGGTGGGGTGGATGGATCCCGCGCAGCGACGGGTTTGATGCCTCGGAAGAAAGTTGGAGATGGGACCGGGGCGCACCTTTTCTATCTATAGATGCGTAGGTTTACTCAGGCACTGTCGGCTGTGCTACGTGCAGGCGATGACCTTCTCTACTCCCTCCTCCCCCCTCCGCTCGTTCACCCGCTTGTCCCTCCTTTTCCCCGCCATTCATTAACCCACGCGCGCGCTCCGCATGCGCGCCGCCGCTCACTGATCCTCCACAAGTGCGCTCACCTAGATTGGACTGCTTTTCGGTGGTTTAGGGACGTGCATCCGCACAAACGGTAACGCAACACCCTCCCACCCCCTCTTCCTCCGCCAACGTACTCCGCGCCTCCTGCACCCTTCCCTCCCTCCCTCCATCTCCGGCTCTGCCCTCCCCCGCCCCCCTCTTCCCTCTCTTAAGCCTCACGGAGGAGAGGCTCTTCACCAGCAGGAAAAGAAAAAAAACAAGAAAGCAAACGGAAGGCCAGAGAAGGGCATTACCGTCGTCGCTGCCACCCCACTGTCGCCGTCGTCAACCGCCGCTTCTGCCCCTCCCCCTTTTACGTTGTCACCCTGACTAACCACAGCCACGACTACCATTCCGCACTCCCTTCCTCCTTCGCTGTTGGTTGTTTAAACGCCCTTTTTTTGTGTTGTCTCTCGCACGGACGCGCGGACTCGCTCGAGGAAGCCGCACTCCCCTCCGCTCCCCCCTGCTGAGGCGTCCCCTGTCTCTCCAATCCACTGTTCATTGTTACCGCCACCCCCCTCTCTCTCTCCTTCAGCTCTAGTGAACCCAACACTCTTCTGTTGGACGTGTTCTTTGTCCTTCTCGCCGTCCCTCCCTCCTCGCCGCACTGCCCCGTTCTGCTTTCTGACGATTCGCCCTGCGCTCTTCACACCGCGTCCCTCCCGGAAACGAAAAGACATCGAGAAGACGAGGTGCGCGGCGCGGTGGCTTCTCCCACAGCGGCAACTTCACCAGAAGACCTGCGGGGTGGGTGAAGGCGCGCATTGTAAGCGTGCGTGTCGGTGCCTGTTCTTCGCTAGCTGGTTGTGCGCCGCTCAGCACGTATCCGAGGGTATACGTTGTGGTTCGTCCATTTTAGCTTTATCTGCTGTGTGCGGCACCGTCACCCCCCGCCCTCCTCGTGGAGAGAGAGAACGAGAGGCAACACGCCTGTAGCTTGGTGTTAGGGGTGGCTCTCTCGTCCACTCCCCCTTCGCCTTTGTTTGTGGTCCACCCCCACCCACCCACCTTCTATCGATCTTCTGCAGAGGGTGCCGGTGGCGGTGTGAGGGGCTTCGAGTTGGGCTTGCTGTTACTTTGTTGGGGCGCCCTATACTTGCGGTCTCGCGCTCTCTTGGACACATCGCTTGTCTACGTGGAAGAGTCGGAGAAGGACCAGAACGAGGAAGAAAATTTAACCCCCCCCCCCCACTCTCCCCCCCTCCAAGAGGAGCGAGGGAACAACGAGTCCTTTGGTTGCTCACGTTGATCGATCCACGTGGACCCTTCCCCCCTCCCTCCCTCTCTCACCCTCCACCAGCGTAACGCATAAACGCCGTCGATAGTCGGGACAGGCCGCTTTTTCCCCCTACCCCGCCCCCTTTGCGTCGACGCGCACACACGCCTAATCTTGAAAAGACGAAAAAGCGCCAGACGTTGTTGTTGTTACCTATTCTGCGTGACGCGGCGCCCTCCTCGCCTCCCCCCTTTCCTGTGTTCTCTTTTACTTCGTTGTGTGCCTGTTCGTCTGCCTGTGCATCGTTGAACGAGCTAGACGCCAGTGCCGCACTCGCACGCGCACGAGACGACAACGACGACGACGACGACGCAGAGCGTGGCCGTCGTGCCATCTGCGGTGAAAAAAGGAGCGAAACAGAAACGAAACCAGAAAATTTGTAAAAGCAGACGCGAGCACGCAGCGCCCACCCCCTCCCCCACCCCCCTCCTCCGCCCCGCTCTTCGCTCTCCTGCCGTTGCCAGCAGGCCGAAAGGTACGCAGGAAACACACACACACACACACACACACACACGGAGAAGGAAAAGGGGCTAACGCGAACAGGAAAGCAATGACCAGCCGGTACGAGCGGCAGGAGAAGATCGGCGAGGGCACCTACGGCGTAGTGTACAAGGCCCGAGACACGTCCACTGCCGCGACGGTCGCGTTGAAGCGCATCCGGCTTGACTCGGAGGAGGAGGGCGTGCCATGCACCGCCATTCGCGAGATTTCGCTGCTGAAGGAGCTGCGACATGAGAACATCGTGAAGCTGCTGGACGTGTGCCACAGCGAGCACCGCCTGACGATTGTCTTCGAGTATTTAGACCTAGACTTGAAGAAGTATCTCGACCGCGAGAACGGCAACCTGGACGCTGCAACGATTCAACACTTTATGCGCGACCTACTGCGCGGCGTCGCCTTCTGCCACCAGCGCAGTGTCCTGCATCGCGACCTGAAGCCGCAGAATCTTCTCATCTCGCGCGAGAAGGAGCTCAAGCTAGGCGACTTCGGCCTCGGTCGTTCCTTCGCCATCCCAGTGCGCAAATTCACGAACGAGGTGGTGACGCTGTGGTACCGACCGCCCGACGTTCTGCTCGGCTCGATGCAGTACGGTCCGCCGGTGGACGTGTGGTCCGTGGGGTGCATCTTCTCCGAGATGGCCACCGGGACGCCGCTCTTCGCCGGGAAGAACGATGCCGACCAGCTCATGCGGATCTTCCGCTTCCTAGGCACACCGAACAACCGGGTTTGGCCGTCCATGAACCAGTACCCGAACTCGAACAACATGCTGTCGCAGCCGGAGTTTTTGCAGAACTTCGAGCCGGAATGGAGCAACGTGCTCGGCTCCGTGCCCGGGTACGAGAAGCTGGGGTGCGCTGGTGTCGATCTGCTAGAAAGGTTGCTACGCTACGAGCCGTCGGAGCGCATTACGGCGGCAGACGCGTTGAATCACCCGTACTTTAGCCTCCAGTTTTAGCTACCCCAGTAACACAACATTTCCTTTGTGCGTGCCCCCTCCGTGTGTCGGCAGCAACGACGAATTCGGGGGGAGGTCTGTGTGGCATACGGATATCCTGCTCGCTGCCATGCTGAGGTGAGGCGCTGGTGTCCTTGGTCGGTGGCGTTCACGCTTGGCTTTTCTCGTTGTCTGTCCAGAGGGCGTGCCCTCATCTCGCCGCGCACGGATACGCGTCTGCGTCTTGACACCGGCGGCGGCGGCGGTGGTGGTGGTGGTGGTGGATGTTCTACCGTTTTCGATCCTTGCTATCTCGCTCTGTCCCTCTCTCGTTGCTTCCCTGTTTCGGTTATCTCCTTGCCATGCACTCGGCCGCGTGTGTTTTCTCCTGTTTTGTTGTTGTTTTGCTGTGCCGTTGTGTTCCCGGCGATGTCGATGCTGTGCATGTGCGTGTGCGCGTGTGTGTTTTATCTCTCGTGTCCTGGGTGTGGCGCTTCTCGGGGTGCATGCTGTTGGTCTGGCGATGATGTCCTCCTCCCCCCTTTCTCCCCCCCTCTCTTCCCCCTCCCCCTCTCGTCGGCCGTTCTCGCTCCTCCTCCTCTCCTCTACACGGTTGTTCACGTTAACATGTTTGTTTTCTTTTTGTCCTCTCTCCAGATGGTGCTGAATTCGTCGTCTCGTGCATGTGCCAGCACCGCCCCCCCTCCCCTCCCCTCCCCCCTGCCACCGCGCGTACACGCGCACCACCAACCTGCACACGGCTGCGCGCACGACCGACCGACCCCCCCCCCTCCCTCTCCTCCCCGCGGTCGGGCTCTTGCAAAGACCGCCGGGCCCAGCGAGGGCGCCTTTTCTTCATCGCCTCATGCCCAGGGGGAGAGGGGCGGGAGAGGAGAAGCGAGCGAAGAAAAAAAACGCTTTAATTCACCGGCGCGTACCCAGGCGTACTCATACACGAGCATACAGCAGCAGACGTGCACCTCGAATACCGAGGCACACGGTGGCGTGGGTGCACCCGCGCACAGACTCAGAGAGAGAGAGAGAGAGACCGTCTTCGATTTGGTGGCTCGAGGCGGACTTAGGCAAGTCAGAGGCAGCGATGCACAACGGCAAGGTACGACGTGGGCCGGCGGCGTGCCAGGTGGCGCTGCTGCGCTTGCCTCTTTTGTCCTAACATGCGCACGTGCCTCACAAGCACGCTCGTGCTTCCGCGTATGTGGGAGGATGTGGTCAGTCTTGCATTGGTGTTATCTGCTGCTGCTGGCATCACGGCTGCTCTTTTCACTTTTTCGGCACTCCCCACCCCCTCACCCCCACCTTCTTTCTCTCACCCATCTGGCCCCACCACTCCCTCACGTGCTGTTGCTGTGCCGGCACAGCCACAACACCCCCCTTTTTTTATATATCTCGAGAAGGAGTATTCACCAATCACAAACCAACTTAGTGCGTGCCATCTCTCTTCTCCCACTTGCAATTTCGCCTCCTACGACTCGCCCTCACTTCGTGCCCCCCCCCTCCCCTCCACACACACACCACGTCGATACCGCCACCGCCTTACAACGACGGCGAAGCACCACAACTCTGATAGGCTCTCTCCGCCCACAGTCAGCGAGGGAGCACGAGCAGCGTCGTACAGCTCGTCTTCGGGGTTTCCTCTCGTTCTCTCACGTCCCACACTCTCCAGCTCGCTCACGCAGATATAGCACTCCACAGAAGGTGACACAGGACGAGAATGTCGGCCGCTATAGTGAACCGCGCTGCTGGTGGCGCTGTGGCGCCGCGCCGTAAGGGCAACGAGAGCAAGAAGGATAACAACACGCAGACAGATGTGCGCCTCAGCAATATCACGGCGGCCAAGGCTGTGGCGGACTGCATCCGCACCTCGCTCGGGCCCCGCGGCATGGACAAGATGATCATTGACCCGAAGGGGGAGACGATGATCAGCAACGACGGTGCCACAATCCTGTCGCGGCTGCAGGTGACGCACCCGTGCGCCAAGATGCTCGTGGATCTGTCCAAGGCCCAGGACATCGAAGCTGGCGACGGCACGACATCAGTCGCGGTGCTATGCGGCGCCCTTCTGCGCGCCGTCGAGGAGCTGCTGAACAAGGGCATTCACCCGACGCAGATCTCCGAGAGCTTCAACGAGTGCGCCAAGCTGGCAGAGAGGGTGCTGGAGGACATGAGCATCAAGATCGACATCGACGACCGCGACACGCTCATCAAGGCTGCCATCACGTCGCTCAACTCGAAGGTCATCTCGCAGAACAGCGACCTGCTCGCCCCGATGGCGGTGGACGCCGTGCGCAAGATCATCCGCAGCAACGGTGACGTCGACCTACGCGACATCCGCGTCACGTCCGCACTGGGCGGCACGATCGACGACACGGAACTAATTCAAAATGGTATGGTGTTCAAGCAGAAGGCGTCGCGCGTTGCTGGCGGGCCGGTACGCATCCAGGACGCCACGATCGCGCTCATCCAGTTCCAGCTCTCGCCGCCCAAGACGGACATGGAGAGCACCGTCACCATCACGGATTACACGCAGATGGACCGTGCTCTCAAGGAGGAGCGCAAGTATCTGCTGGGCCTGTGCAAAGCAATCAAGGATGCGGGCGTGAATGTGCTGCTGGTGCAGAAGTCGGTGCTGCGCGATGCCGTCACGGCGCAGTCGCTCGACTTTCTCGCCAAGATGAAGATCATGGTGGTGACGGACATTGAGCGCAACGACATCGACTTTATTACGAAGACGCTTGGCTGCATGCCGGTCGCGAACCTGGAGAACCTCACCAAGGACAAGTTCGGCCACGCCAAGATGGTCGTCGAGGAGGGCACGCCGAGCGGCAAGGTGATCAAGATAATGGGCGTGCAGCCGCCGCCGCCGTCGTCGCTGAACCACGAGCTGTTTGGCAAGACCGTTTGCTTCTTCCTACGCGGTAGC
>NC_018325.1:434511-453953 GCF_000234665.1 Leishmania mexicana MHOM/GT/2001/U1103
CGCTCGTCGGCATCCCGAGCACCGGGTGTTGTGCAACACCGAGCACACGCGTATTGGGCGCCGGACGCCCACCTAACAAATCGCACAAGAGAGAGAGGTGCGGGGGGGGGGGAGGGGGAGGGGGAGGGGAAATCTAACGACAACAGTCAGGAAACATATTCGGTGGAGCACGGCATGCCAACGAGAGCAAAGGACTGAAAGAGGGAGGCGGTGAGGGAGGGAGGGGAGATCACTGTTGTGCGTGTGTGCGCTTGTCCTGCCACTGACAGCAGACCCCACCACCCCTCCCTCCCTCCCCCGTTTTCCCTCTCCACCACACTCGCCGCTCGCGTATTGGGCGCCACGACGCCGTACATTGCGCTGAGAGCCAACGCCAACTAGTAAAGAAGTACAACCAACAGAGCGGTGGGGGACGACGTCAGGGGCTACGCACAGAGAACACGCACGCACATCAACCTATTTCAGCAACCCGCCGCTTCCGCACCCGCATGTCCTATGGTCTGCCTCGTGGCGTACGTTCCATGCGCCGGCACTGGTGTTGGCGGAACGTGTCTTGGATGACCATCGCGGCCTCTTGCCGCGCAAGCAAGTGGTGCCGCTCCTGGTGAGCCTTCCGCAACTGCGCCGCCGTCCGCTGCGCCTGCACACGCCGCCAAAAACTTTGGATGATGATCGCGGCATGGTCCAGCATGTCTTGCAGAAGAACGTGCTCCTGCCGCTCCGCCTCCACAGCGGCGCGCCACAGGGGCCAGCTTCGCCGCACCAGCCAGCCACGAATGTGGCACTGCAGACGCGTAGCTGCCGCCTGTCTCCGCTGGAGCTTCTTGATACGGTGAACATCGCTGTGGTGCCGCCAGCAGTTTTGCACAAGCCGCGCGGCCCGATCGCGCCGGTGCAGGTCCACGGCTGTCGAAACATGGTGACGGGACTTGTAGCAGCGATAGGCGCGCTGGATTGACGCGGCCGCGACACGCTTCCGCTCTGCCTCGTGACGGCGCGCATTGCAAGCCTCGCGTTGCTGGTACGTCGTGTTGAGCCAGAAGAGCTCCCTCACCACCTCGGCCGGGTCCGCCTTCTCCGCAAACTCTTGGTGACTCACAAGCACCCGCTCCAGCTCGGCTTGCTTCAAGTCGGCGAGCTGCTGCCGCGACCTTGCGCAGCGGTACGCGCACTGAATAACTATAGCAGCACGCTGCTGTCGCGCCGCCAGCTCCGCCGTCCGCCGCGCCTCCTCGCGAGCCTGAGCTACAAGCCCGCGCACGTAAACGCGCTCGTAGTGGCCGCGGTAGAGTGCCTGGATCTTTGTGGAGGCGGCGTGTTGATTTGTGAAGCGGTGGCGCTCCGCCTCCGTCAGCTGCCCGACGAGGCAGTCGCGACGGCGATCGCGCGAGAGCGCCTGCGCCTGCCGCGTGCGCACGAAAGAGTTCACCAGTGACACGTGCGCTTCCCACAGCATGGCGTAGTACAGCTCGAGCGCGGCCTCCTCGCGGCGGAGGATGCGACGCCGCGCGAACTCGCGCTGGGCGAGCTGCACGCGCCACCACATCTGAATACGCACTGCCGCCACGAGGCGCTGCTGCGTCACGACGCGCAGGTGCGCCGCGCGCCGCCCCGCCATAATCTTGCGCCAGAAGCACTGCACCACCAGCGCCGCCTCCGCATCACGGGCACGCTCCTTGATGCGCTGGTTCAACTCGCGGTCCAGCTGCCGCCGCGAGCGTTGCGAGTGCCACGCGCGTTGGATGCGCATCGCGGCGGCGGAAAAGGCTTGCAACTCCTCTCGGTCCAGCTCCACTGCCTTGCGCGTGACGTACCCACGCCAGACCGACTGGATTAGGATGGCTGCCTCCTGCCTGCGCAGGCGATGCATCTTCTTCCGGTGCTCGCCACGGTAGTAGGCCTCCGTCTCCTTGGCGCGCTGACGACGCAGGAAGTCAGCGACAGCACGTTGGATGCGGCGGGCAGCGGCGTCCTCCAGGCGTAACTGACGCGCGCTGCGCAGATCAGCAAGCTGCCTCCGTGCTCTATACACGCGGTACGCGCGCGTGATGACGTCAGCGGCGGCCACTTCGCGGCGCATGCGCTGGACCTTGTCCTTTGCCGCGGCACAGCGCCATGCGTGCTGCAACACGCACGCAGCGGCTGTGCGCCGCGCCATCTCGCGCTCTTTCACCGCGACACAGTATGCGACACGCCGCTCCAGTGCCATCTCGCGTCGCGCCGCAAAACCGCGGCCGACCCGCTGCCACACTCGCACGACTGTATCGTGGCGCTGGTACATGCGGCGGACACTCGCCACAAGTCGGTCGCTGAGGCACGCTGTGCAGCACGCCTGCAGGACAACGATGGCGCGAGCCTGAAGCCGCTTATGCTGCTGCTGACGCAGAAGTTCGGCGTGGTAGGCGGCAAACTCGCGTGCTTTTACTGCCTGCCAGCACTCACGTAACCAGCGCTGCACGCGTGATGCTGCGCGGATGCACCGCTGCTCCGCCCTGTACACCAGGAACGCATGCCGCAGCACCCTCATGCGGTACCAGCGTTGGATGCGGACTGTGTGGCGCACGAGACAGTCATGCTCCGCCTGCAGACGCGCGCGACGGATCTTGGCGACGTGGCACCGCCAGAGACTCTGTAGCTGTGTTGCCGCCCGATGTTGGCGCGCCTCCCGCATGGCGAAGAAAGCATGCAAGGCGCGCTGCTGACCGTAGTAGGTGGAGCAGATGGTACGGCAGGCACTCTGGATCACCACCAGCT
The DNA here is from genome assembly GCF_000234665.1 of Leishmania mexicana MHOM/GT/2001/U1103. NCBI lineage: Eukaryota > Euglenozoa > Kinetoplastea > Trypanosomatida > Trypanosomatidae > Leishmania > Leishmania mexicana. The sequence goes on from NC_018325.1 coordinate 437,266, forward strand.
TGCTCTGCATCGCGGCCGAGCGTACCTCCTGGTCACGGCGGTACACGCGGTAGTAGGCATACCACGCGCGAGTGAGGTAGCCGCGAACGACGGCCTGAATGTGGACGGCAGCCCGTACGCGGCACTGGCGCGCGCGGTGCTCGTCGAGCTCCGCCAGCTTTGTGCGGTACTCCAAGTAGGCACTTTGGATGCGCCTGGCAGCCACCTTTTGGCGGAACTGCCACTGCTCATCCTTCCTTCGGTTCGCCTCTGCTCTGGCCGCGAGGAAGGCAGCACGCCTCTCGCAGAAGGCGCGGTAGCCGCGCTGGATAGTGCGGGCTGCGTAATAGTGCCGCGCCTGGTTTGCGCGGTACCCGCGGCGAATCTGCAGCCGGCGGAGAAACTGGCGCACCCGCGCTTGCAAGACGCGACACGCAGCCTCCTGCCGCGCCAACTCCTCCACTTGCTGACGGGCACGTTCCTCCGCCTCGCGGGCGCGCTGCACGCGGACACGCACGAGAAAGCGGCGCACCACGCGCTGGAGTCGCACAGCGGCGGCTATCAGCATCGCCACCCACGTCCGCGCCAGCACACCACGCCAAATGCGTTGAATCTGCGCGGCGGCGCGACGGCACCGCTCGACTTCCATCCTAGCCTTCTCGGTGATCAGCTCTTGGAAGACTGTCTCGGCTAGCGCGGCGTCGGCCACGGCAGTCTCGAGCTGCTGCCGCCGCTCCAGGCTCTTCTGCAGTTTTGACTGCTGCTTCCTTGTGTTCTTCAGCGTCCGCTGACGGTCGCTCACCGCGGCTTGCAGCCGATCGCCGCGTGGCAGGTTCGGCGTAAACCGAGAAGAGGCATTGACAGCTCCTGCGGTGAGGCTGGCGATGGAAGTGCGCAGGCTACTGAGCGGCAGGGCTGCGGGCAGCGAGGCGGCAATGCCGGTGCGGGGATTGGCAAGGCCGGAGGCCATCGAGGTGGTCGACACAGAACCGCTCGCGGCTGCGAGGGGCACACCGCGCCACTGTGTCGGTGGAAAGGTTGACGTCGAAGGGGGTGCCATCGGCGGTCGCAGAGGGAGGGCTGGCGGCGCGGTAGCTGCCAGCTTCATGCCGCTGCTTTTCCTGTCGCTGATCGTGAGCGGTTCGAGCACTGAAGGTTGTGATTGTCGCGCCGGAGCTTCGTGAGGCGCGTGCCACGCGTTCTGTTGGCCACCGGGGTACGACGCTGCCAGAGGTGGCAGCTGCGGGGGGAGTGGCGAGCCGTGGTCGCTGCGCCGAGGCAACGCCGATGACGCCGGTGGCTGCAGCGGCGCTGGCAGTGAGGCAGTATGAGAAGCTGTGCTTGATGTAGGGGGTAGAGAGAGTCGCTTGGGCCCCGTCTGCCCAGGTTGCAACAGTGGGCACTGGAGCGGCGCCTCGCACTCGGCGGGTGTGCCGAACTGCAGTATGTCCGCCATCGGCGTCACGGCCGACGACGCCTCCCAAGACGAGAGGTCCATCGGCGGCGGCAGAGGTCGCGAAGCTGCAACACCGACACCGCTGCGGCCCTTGGCGCTGGCAGGGGCTTTTGCTGCCGAAGAACCGGTGAATGGCGGCGCACTGAGCCTTCCTTTTGTCGCCCACCTGACTTCACCACCGCACATGCCCGCCGCCGCACTCGGCGCGGCTGTGCACGCTCCCTCCTCCGCGGGAGCGGTGACCGCGCCCGGGTGCCGGAGTGCCTGCATCACCTGCTCAATCGTGCGGCAGTATGCTGGTACGAGGCCGTAGCGGTGACACACCTGGATGGCTTCTTGGAAGGCCCACCGCTGGGCATTAACGTTGCCGCTAGCAGCGTCGCGCCGCTCCAGTGAGGCACCAAAGCTGTAGAACGCCACTGCGAGCATTGTGGCAGTGCGGGACGGCGCATCCTTAGCATCCTGCCGGCGTTGCTGCTGCGTGCGCGGATCCGCTTCGTTTTCCGCTGTCGTCGCCGTGTGGGCACTGGTGCACTCCAGAAGTGCCTGCTGCAGCAGCGGGATCACTCGCTCGCATACCTGCGCCGCCTCCGCGTGCTGCCCCAGCTCGTTCAGCACCGTGCACAGATTCAGGTAAGTCGAGGCGGTACCTTCCGTGCCGCTGCTGTTGCAGCTGAGGTGGCAACGCCTCGCCTTCGGCGAGGCTTGGGCAAAGGCGTCGCCGTCAACTCGACGGCTTTCGTCAAGCTGGGCCTGTGTCTGTATCGCCATGCGCAGAAACACCACAGCGGCGCGGGGTCGCCCGCGGCGTTGTTCTAGACAGCCGAGGTGGTTCAGTGTGACCACGCGGAGGGACAGGCGCAGCTGCTGATCGTGCGGCGTCGGTCCAAAGCACGCGCGAAACGCGGCCGCCGTGGCTGCCGTATCGTGCTTTGCCTCGTCTTGCGTGTTCGTCAGCGCGTCGAGGTCAAGGGAGTCAGCCATTGCCATCGCTGGCTGGGACTCGGGCTGCGGCGCAGATGACTGCAACACTGCACCCCACCACCACTGTCCAGAGACGGTGCCGCCACTACTACTCTTGACGCCACCCCCTGCGCCATCCGTCGTTGAATCTTCTTGCTGCGCGTCCTCGTCATCGTCGGTGAGGAACATGGCGCGGTTGAGGAAGAACGCCGCGCCATCGTACTTGGCGTGCTGGAGGGCCTCGACGGCATAGCTGTTGCACCGCAGTACCAGCTCTTGTGCCTGCAGGCAGATGTTCATGGGCAGAGCCACGTCCCCATCGTCTGTGAGTGGCACGTAGTCGTCGTCTATTTCGCCGGTGCTCGGTGCGCCACGCCGCATCTTTGCAGTGCGGCGCCGGGATGCTCGATCCTCTAGTGCACGCCGTCGCTCTGCCAAGGCGTTGCCTACAGCTGCCGTGTTCGCCTGCCGCAGTAGCAGCGCTGACTCGACGCTTTTGACACACTCGGCGTAGTTGCCTTGCTGCTCGAACACACCCGCCATCCGCTGCAGGAAGCACAGCGAGGAGAGAACCTCATCGCCATTACTGGGGGGACTCGATAAGTGGTGCACCCGTGTTGCGGTCCCCGTCTTTGAGTGTGTCACGACGGGCGTGTCGTGCTTGGCGCGAGTAACAGCGGCGGTCGAATGCATGGTGCAGCACGTTCGTCCTTTGTGCCTTTACATACAAATGGCATCCACGAGAGAACCCAGTCTTGACGCCGCCACACACACCGCCGGCAGGCATGTACAGTGACACACACACACACACAAACGCTCTGCCGCTACGCCAGGTGCGTTGATCAACCGTGAGCGGCGCGTGGCACTTCGCTGCCTCCTTCCAAAATCACAAACGAGAAAAGAATCGTCGCAGCGTGCACGATGGCGTCTGCCTGCGTGCCCGTGCGCCCAACGCGGGTGTGCGGCAGCACTAACTGGTACGTGAGGCGAGAGAGACTGCCGTGGGCGTGGCGATCGAGATCGGTGATACATGCAAGGGAACACACACAAACAAGCACGCACGCACACATATACATACATGAAGCGATGGGGGAGAGATAGAGAGGCAGAGGGATGATGATGATGGACACAGCGGCACTTTGGCGCTGAGCTTCAGCGGGAGACGCATACAACAAGAGAGGGAGTACTGTCGCGCAGCTGCAGCAACACCGCGGAGCGACACGAACAGACGCACACGCACACACACACGTGCGCACAGCAACAGGAGCCATGTGTAGTAAGCATGAAGGGGCAACACCGTGGATGCCTCTTCTACCCAGCAGCAGTGCGACTTCGAGGGAGACGCGTTGGCACACGACTGCATTCTTTTCACCATTATGTACACGCATCTGTTTACTTGTTTCGCCTTGTTCCGTGAAATCGACGTCAACGGCGTCATCGGCAACTGCGGTGTCCTGCACGCACACACGCACACACGCACACACACCCACGCAGCGGCTGCGTCACTTCTTTTTCCGGAGCATCTCCATCTCATCCTCGTCGCTGTCGTCCTCCTCGTCGTGGCCGCCGCTCTGGAGTGCGCTGGGAGCTGCACTCTTCACCTGCCCCTGCGGCGGCAGCGGCTTCTTGCGCAGCGCCATCATCTCGTCGTTGTCGTCATCGCTGCTGCCGCTGCCCGTTTCTTCGTTGTCGTTTGCGGGCCGGCTGGCATACGAGGTCAGCACAGAAAACCGCATGTCTTCAGCGGAGCCGTGGGCGGAGACGACGATGTCGTTCTCCGTCACCGTGATGCCTGAGCCGCCCGCAACGACGGCCTCGTCCACCACCTCGTCCGCCATATCGACGTCGTAGAGCAGCCAGTTCTTACCGTGCCCAACCACCATAATCGCCGTGGATGAAGCGAAGCCAGGGGACACTGGCGGGAGCTGCGGTCGACACTGCGCGTAGAGAGGCATGCCCGCATCCAGGGTGCGCACACACAGTCCCGTGTCCGCATCCCAGATGCGGACGGTGTGGTCCAGCGACGTCGTCACCAAGCCGATCGGGAGCACCTGGCTCAGCCCGCCACGGACACCGAAGCTGAGGGGGTTTGCGTAAAAGCTCAGCGACGTGACAGCGTCGTCGTGGCCGAGTAGCTGGAACGGGGCAGCGCCGCCACCGGCGTCGTTGTGCGGCCCCAGCCCCGCCTTGCTCAGCTTACGGGCATCGTAGAGGTGCACGACACCATCGCCGCCGCCCGACGCAACGCGCACGCCGCAAGGAGACCACGCCACGCTGAGCGCGGCTCGCAGGTGCCCGCCAACGCGGCCGCCGGTGTGGAAGGCAAGCTGGCCGCTGCGCGTGTCCCAGGCAACGATGCGGCCGCCGGCGTCGCTTGTCGTGAGCAGCGAGCCGTCCGGATGAAAAGTGATGCCGAGGGTGGCCCCGGCCGTCTCGTAGCCGTCCTGCGCGTAGAGATGTATGAGTGGCGACGTGTCCGCGACGGGGCTCGCTGCTGCAGACAACGACGTGCCCTCGAGCGCAGCCCGCGCATCCCACACATGCACGATCCCGGTGGCGTGCGTTGCGGCCAGGAGGGCGCCTGTAGGGTCCAGGGCAAGCTGCTGTAGGCCCCCAACTTCGCTGCCGGAGCTGCTGTCCACCGTCTCGACAGACGTGATGGACGCTGTTGTCAGGGGCTGTAGCAGTGCGGCAGAGTCTTTGTCCGGCGCGCCACCGTCACCGCAACCCAGCGTCACCCGCCACACACGCACGACACGCTGAAACATGCTCGCCGTGAACGCAAACGCCGTGGTCGAGGCCGGACTTGCTCCGCCCTGCTGCTGCGGGTGAACTACAATCGACTTGACACGCCCCCAACCGTGCGAGTCAGCATACGTGGACTGGCTGCTCAGCGGGGTGCAGTGCGTTGCATCCCACAGCGTAAGGAGGCCATCTGCAGATCCGGTCAGCACACGCGCAGACGAAGTACTCGAGGGCCCGCTGTCGCCGCTGGCCACCGCCGGCACGGCAGGCAGCGCTGCACAGGAGTGGAACGGCAAGCAGAGCGCGCCGGCGACAGCGTTGCTACCGCCGCCGGCGCCTAGAACTTTGATGTTGCGCACCGCCTTGACGAGGCGCAGGCGGTGGAGGGTCTCTGCCATAGCCGTCGCGTGCTCGCGGAGCAGAAGCGCGTGCGGCACCGCATAGAGCTTCTTCAGGCTCCACACCCGCTCCTTCGCGCGCTGCGTTGTCTTCGGCAGCATGTGCTGCACCCGCAGCTGGATGAGCTCACTCGACGCTGGTGTCTGCGAGTCCTTGAAGCGCGGCGACGGCGCCACGCGCACGTACGTGCCTTGGTGAGACGTCATTGAGTCTGACGGTGTGTATGGAGGGCGAATGGCAGCAGAGCGGAAAGGGAAGACGCGAGAGAGGAATAACAACAAAAGGATGTGTCAGGAAGAGAGCGCCAACGCATCGGTGCGTACGTGCTCCGGTACCTCTCCGAGTCATCGGCAATACGGTACACGCCTGCCTGCCTGCCTGCTGCTGCTGTTGCCATCGCCGCCAGCAGGCCATGCTGAATCTTTGCTGTTCAGACTTCGTTGCGTTGGCTGAGGCAACTGGCACATGCGCATATATATATGTGCGCCTGGTACCGTTGACGCGTGCGGCGAGCAGCCGCACCCGCGCCGTTCCTTCCCCGCTTGCGCGCGCACACACAGGGATGTAGTCGTGCACAGTCCTCTTCACCGCCGCCTCAGCACTCGCCTGCGCATGTGCGGTTTCCAGCGGCTGAGCCACGGACAGGCGCGTTGAAAAGGATGGGTGGGATTGGAGGGTTGGCTGGCTGGCTGGCGGTGACCATCATGAGGGCGGGAGACGGGACACCTCTTCCGATACTCCTCCGAAGAGTCAGCAACAGAGTCACCACAGGCCGAAGCAGCCAACACAACTAAAAAAGCAAGTCGAAGAAAAACAGTGTGTCACCCTACAGGGGGCTGTGGGGCCTTCGCCGGCTCCCGCACATGCGCGCTGTCCTCCAGGGCGAGGGTGCCAATGATCATCAAGACGACCCAAACCTGCAGGAGACCGATGTAGCACATCAGCGCCACACGCCACATCCAACGCGCCTGCGTGAGGACGCGGCCCACCTGCACGGCAAAGCTGTCAATGGAGGAGACGACTGCGGCAATTGTGCGGCCGGCGATACCGTACTGACGTGCCAGACGCACCATAGCCTGGTTGCGGCGCCGGGCATCGCCGCTGCTCTCCGGTGTGGTGGGTGCAGTGCCAGCGTACTGTGCCCAAGGAGTGCCAGCAGCCGCACTGTGCCCGCCAAGTCCATTCCCATCAGCGGTGAAGCCTCGGTGGGCGCGCATGGAGGAAGCCGTGGGAGGCGCCGGGAAGGCAGAGCTGCAACCATTCCCGTCCCCATACATGGCAGATGCGCGGAAGCCAGCTGCCATCTCCACCTCCGCATCATTCACGTGCTTCGCGAGCTCGTTGTATCGTGTTTTCATGTCCGTCGCCTCACGCGCCGCGGCGTCGAGGGCGGCCTGCAGGTTGCTTGCCTGGAGAGTGAGAAGTTGGTGGCGTTGCTTTAGCTCATTCAGCTCTCTCTGCAGTGGCCCCACATCGACAGCGGCGCCCGCTTCGCCGGTGCCCTGTGCCACTGCTGCGGACGGGGAAGGGCTGCTGCCCCGTCTCAGTAGCTCATCTTTCTGTGTCTGCAGACGACGTAGGGCACTTCGCGTGTCGGCGTGTGCCGCGACTTCGCCTTCGAGCGATTCGCGGGCGGCGCCCACCTCGAGCTGCAACATGTCGACGCGCACCTGCGCCTGTCGGTGCCTCTCCTGCATGTGCTGCAGTTCCGCCGTTGCCTTGGCAGCTTCCTGGCGATGACGCTCTACCTCAGCGTTCAGCGATGCGTGATCCGCCTGCAGCAGCTCCAGGCGCTGATGCAGCTCCCGTGCGTCGTGCGATGCGTCAGTCTGCTGTTGCGGTTTTGTCTCTGACGACCGCCCCGCTGCGGCGTCGCGTGCCTCCTTCAACTCGTGCTGCGCCTCGTCCAACAGCCGCTGCGAGGTTTCCTTGTAGACCGCGAGTGCCTGCTCAGCCGCACGCTGAGCCGCGCGACTCGCGCGTGTATCCTGCTCCGCCTTCCACAAGGCGTCCCGTGCCGCGCTGCACTGAGCGCGATGGGTGGCGGCCTCTTGCTGCCAGCGCATCTTGTCGGCTTCGAGGGCCTTGCACCGCGCCTCGAGTCGCTCAACCGCGGCTTCCGCTATGCTGGTGCTATGGCTAGCTGCCTCGCCACCGCCGAGCGCAGCAGACGAGACGATGGCCGCATCACCTTGGCTTGAGACGAGAGAGTTTCCAGCAAACGGGTCCGCCGCAGTGGTCGCAGCACCTCGCGGCGCCCATCCGGCGGCAGCACCTCTTCTGCCGCCATCGGTCACTGAGTCGTGCGGGGATGGCCGGAACGAGGGCAGCTTTGTGGGCAGCGACAGTGGCACGTGGCCCGCCGCGTACGCTCCGTCAGATGCAAGATGTGCCGACGAGATCATGACCGAGGGCGGGGTCGCCGCAGTCTGGAAGTCATCACTGCTACTACCGGTCACATTGCCGCGGCTGCGCGGGAGCCCCCCGAGGCGGCTCTCATGAAAAGCCCCGCCGTCGTGGCCCCTTGCAGGGTGCAGCGGTGGCTGAGGATGCTGGTGCAAAGATGTGGTACTGCCCACACCGCTACTGCTGTGCAGTCGCTGCTGCTGCTGTTCCGCCGCCCGCGCGAGGTCCTCCTCATCGGCGGCATTGGCCAGCTCCTCCGTCTTCTTGTCGATGGCCTCCAGGAAGGCGCCGACGCGGGTGAACATGACGTGTGTGTGTGGGGGGGGGGAGGGTCGGGCTAGCGAGAGCGCGTTCGCGGGGGGGGGGGGGATGCTACACGAAGAAAGAGGGAGGGAGGAGGAGGGAGACACGGCTAAAAAGGGAGGCGTACACGCACACCCCCACACATGCACACTCAAGCGAGTTGGCGGTGGTGGAGAGGAGCATGGGGAGGATGGAGACGCCTTGATGAGCGCTGCACCACGGCACAAAAGTGAAGTGCCCACCTGTGCGGCCGCGCTTGTGGCGGTGCATGGGCGTAAAATGCTGATCCGTGTCCTCCCTGTCGTCCCCCCCTCGTCGCTGCCCTCTCCCTTCGCCCCCGTGGGGGGGGGTCCCAACGGTGATTGTATCGTTGCCCGCTTCTCTTCGAGCAATGCCAGTTGCACCTTTCCGAACACCGCAACCCCCTCCCCCACTCCCTCCTCTCACGATACCGGGTTCTTGTCACTGGCTCATCGACGGATCGACAACACTTAGCGAGTGGGCGGGCGCAGGCGACATACAGTCTGAGGAGACACCGACTGGGCTTCACAGGGGGGAGTAACCGAGCTCCATGTACCGTGCGCGCAGCTCTTCCTCGCTCTCCTCGTCTTCTGCTTGCTGCTGTTCCTCCGCGTCCTCGTCACCTCCGACCAGCAAGCCAAAGCGAAGTCCAGCATCTGCGTCGTCATCGTTGCCCGGGCCCTCCGCACCATCCTCGCCGTCGTCGTGGGAGGGCTGCTTACCATATCGTCTTGCGTGGATCATCGCTGTCGTCTCCGCGTGCTCATCTGCCAACATGTCCGTCTCGTGCAAGGCAAGTCGCTGAGGGGAGGCGCCATCCTGCAAGGCCGCGGCCTCGGCGACAACGTCGGAACGGTGATCGGCCACCATGTCGGCGACAAGCTGACGGGCGGCAGCGAGGCGCGTGACAGCGTCTGCCTGCGCATCCAAGTCACTTGGCTGCTGAGACTGCGGCGTGGACGTCACAGCCACATCGGTCGCTCCTGATGGCGCTCTCGCGGTGTCTGTGTTCAGCAGCTCGTGCAGGAGTTGTGCGTGGATCAGGAGACCTTCGTAAGCTTTCTGAATAGACTCGATGCAGCGGCCCAGGTCCTCCAGGTTCACGCTCGCCTCGCAGTAGCGCCCACGACAGCCATTTCTCATGTCATGACTGTGCGGCGATGCTGACCCCTCTTCTTCCGGCGGCTGCATCTGCGCCTCCTTCTGCCTCGCCTTCTGCGCAGCAGCCGCTCCGCCACCTTCGCGCCCGCCGCTGGAGCTCAGGTGCACCTCGACACCGCCAAAGTGGCCAAGCCGCTCGCCCACGGCAATACGCACTGCCTCTTTAATGATGTCTTGCTCTATCATCGGGTCCCCCAAGTCTGCAAGCAGGCTCAGGTTGAGCGGAATGTCCAGCGAGCCCTTTACTTCGACATGCACGCATGTCGTGGCAGCGATACGGCCGCCTCCGTGGATGGCGTTCATTGTCTGCCACAAGTGCCTAGCTGGTGACGCACAAGTGTGGGCGGGCTCCCGAGAAGAAGAACGTAACCACGAAGAGGCGGAGGAGATGTGTGTGTGTGAGAGGGGGGGGAGCAACGAGCTGCGCAGCACAACGAGCAGCCCGACTGCTGATGTTGCTGTGGTGTGATAGCTGCGCTACGGTTGTCAAGTGATGAGCGGGTGTGGGCCACACGAGGGCGTGGCGCTGAACAGACAGGAGAAAGGGTGGAGAAGACGCCGTCGGTGCTTGAGCGTGTGTGAGGGTGCCCGATGCGGAGCGTGGGTGCCTGTATGCATGCACGGGTACGTGTGCGTGCTTCTGTCGGTGCTCAAGTGCCTGCTCGTTGATGTTTGCTCGTGTCGGGGGGGGTCGTGGTGGTGGTGGTGGTGGTGTATGTGCTCGTGCAACCATCCGCCCAGCAGGCGTAGCGGGAAAACAGAAACGGGAGGGGAGAGAGAGGGTGTCGACGGTAGGGAAAGGAAAGATGCACACCGCCACAACGACAAAGGGGCGAGTGGGTGGGGTGGGGGGGGGCGCTCATCGTGACATGTGTCGCTACCCCATACCCATACGTCCGCGGTGTCATGGAAAGCGCGCCCTCCCACGAGACAAAAGGAAGATGCCGCAGAGCCGTCCCTGTCGTCCGCAGCCTCGGAAAGGACGAGAAGAGGGGACATTCGACTGGTGACGCTGTTTCTTTTTCGGCACTGCGCTCTCTATTTCCGCGTGAACGCGCGTGCGTATTCGGAGGGGTGGGAAGTCCGTCTATGTTTACGTGCGCGCATGCCGAGAGATGCATGCGGCAGTTCCCCGCCGCTCCTGTATGGAGCGGGAGAAGCGTGTGTGTATGTGTGTGTGTGTGTGCGTGCGGGATCTTTTTCATGGCACATGCGGCCGGATGAGCGCGTTGTGTTGCGTGCATGTTTGCAATGCCTGGGGGCAGCGTTGCCGTTGGACCTCCTCTTTGCCTCCCTCCCCCTCCTCTCGCACCCGCACAAGTGTAGGAGCATCACAGTGTGTCCATCACGCGTGTGCCGTGGACGCAGAAGAGCTGCCCGTACTCTTTCTCATGCTGCGTGATGTCGCGGCGGAGCTGCTCTGTCAGCCGCTGCAACTCCAGCTGCAGCTGCTCAAGTTGCTTGCCCTCCGACTTGCCTCGCGTCTTGGTCGGCGGCGAAACGGCCGCAGATGCAGCAGCGCTCTTCCCACCATCAGTACGCACGCCAGAGAAGGATGGTGAAGGGACGGAGACGGAGACGTGAACGGCGTCATCGTTACCGTCATCGCCGTGCTCGGCGCTCAAGCGCCTCAGCTTGGCATCAGGCGTGCTGTTGATGGGGAGTGCGACCAAGGGTCGTACATTGGCCAAGGCGCGCAATTGCCGCTGCACGTACTCGCGACGTGTCAGAGCCTCTAGGAGAGGCAGCTGCGCCTCCAACCGTCGCTGCTCCCTCATCAGCGCGCCTTGCAACTCCGCCGCGGGTACCTCTTGCGCAAGCGAGTCTGCGTAGCTGAGGAAGGCGCGCTGGTCGTCAGAGGGAACCTCCAGCACGTCCCACAGCTGCCGAAGACGCTGCTTCGACCGTTGGACCAAATTTGCCCACGGCTCCTGCTCGTGGTTGTGGTGATGCGCTGGCGGAAGTTCAACAGGGGCAGCTGGAGAGATGAGCAGAGGACTTCCCTGCGAGGTCGCCGAGCACGGAGCAGCGGGAGTCGAGAGGGTCACGGTTGCAGCGCCACTACTGCACTTTCTGTCGAGCGGCGTTCGGGACTCCGGAGCCGTGACAAGAATGGGTGTGCCCGGTGTGGGAAAGGAATGTGCGGAGGTGCTCGGCTTCTTCTGCGGCTGAGCTTTGGGTGGTTGACGGTGAGCGTGCTGACACTGCAGCATCTTGGCTGCAAAGCGCTGTTCCTCCTCTTCAAGGCAACGACGCGCAAGCTCTTCCCGCTCCACCTGCATATCGTGCCTAATCTGCTCCAGTAACCCGCGGTACTGCTCGTCCAGCGCGCGATAGGCCGCTGCTTGCTGCTGCTCCCACGCAACACGGAGCTCGGCCGCGTCGGCCGCGGCCGCGTTCGCGCGTTCGTCTGCGGCGCGTCGGTCGCGGCGCTCATCCTCTAGGAGTTTCTGCCAGCTTTCCTGGTGGGCCTCCCACGTGGACTGCAGAGCCGCTTCGGCGGCCTCGTGGTCTTTGCGGAGTTTGCATGCTTGCTCCTTTAGATCCACCTCATGGCGAGCCCGCAGTCGTGCCAGCTCCTCCTGCTGGCGCTGCTGCTGCGCCCCAAGGGCTCTCTCGTGGGCGAGGAGCAGCTCGGCGAGTTGCTTCTGCTGCTGCTCCATGAAGCGGGCTACCTTTTCGTCCGCACCAGCTTGAATGCGGTCCGCCTCGGCTTGCACGCGCGCGTACAAGGAGGCTTGTAGCTCGGCGTAGCCCCGATTTCGCTCCTCGATAGCGTTGCGCAGGCCCGCAATGCTCTCCTCGTACTCGGCGCGCAGCGTCGCTTCCTGCTCGTCTCGAACCCGCTGTTCCAGCAGGTACGACCCCGCTTCCATGCTGCCTAGTTGTCTCGCCTGCGCGTCGCAGCGCTGCTGCAGCTTCGCAATCTGCTGCTCATACAGGCGACGCATATCCCGCATCCGCGCAGATGCGGCGTTCTCATACGCCTCGCGCGCCGCGTCCGCTTGCTGCTGGAGGCGCGTGATGCCATCCTGCGCCACCGAGCGTTCTGCTGCAAGTGCCGCCGCGTGCTGGGAGCGCTGAGCAGCTAACTGCCGCTCGAGGGTCTCCCTTACCTCTCGCACATGAGCCTCGTGTTCCCGTTCGCGTGCGTCGCGGTCCTTCTCAAACTGCGTGGCCTGCTGCTGAGCCAGCTCGGCGGACGATGCCCTCACCTGCGCGATGGCCTCTTCCTGACGGTGACGCTGCTCCGCCAGGAGTGCAGACATCTTTGCTTGCTCTTGCTTCAGGGTTGCAAGGTAGCTCGAGCGCACTTCCTCCTCCAGCTGCGCACGAGTGGCCTCCGTGATGGCAAAGTGCTCCGCGACGCGTGCAGCCGCAGCTTCCAAGCTGGCGCCTCGTTTCGCTGCGTGCTGCTGCTGAGCGGTGTCCCACTGGGCTCTCTCCACCGCCAGCACTTCCTGCAACTTGGCAGCGGCCGCCTCGCTGTAGGCGTCGAGCGAAGCAGTGCGTGCAGCCGCCCAGGCTGCCTCGCGCGCGCGCATGGCCTCTGCCTCCTGAGAGAGATGGCGTTGCTGCGCATCTTGCAACGCGGCCATCTGGACTGCGTGGTGCTCGTCATGCAGACGCATCTCCTCGCGGTGGAGCTGCTGCACACACGCCATCTCTTGCATCCGCAAGTCTTGCCACGTGGTGAAGCGCTGCAGCAGCTCAGCTTCGAGCAGTCGTATCCAGCCCTTTTCGGCGGCGGCGAGCTGCTCCGCCAGCCGCATCTCCATTTCACCTCGCATGACCCTCCGTATGTCATGCTCCATCACGGCCTGCTGCTGCGCGAGCTTGGCGTGCTCGCTGCGCAAGATGGCCTCTTGTTCTTTCAGCTCTGCGAGCTGCTTCGCGTGCTGAGCAGCGACGTGTGCCGTCAGTTCCTGCAGTGAGGCTGCCTTGTCCTCCGCACGGCGACGCTGCCACTCTGCTTCGGCAATTTCGAGCTGCTTCTCGCGCACCGCCAGTGCATCCTCGCCGGCACGCACGCGCCTCTCCGCTTCTGCTTCCACCTGGCGTTGCGCCGCAGCGTGCTGCCGCTCGAGACGCTCCAGCGCACGCTGCGAGGCCTCTTTCTCCCTCATGATGACGTCTTGCAGCTCTTCTTGGTGGGCCCTGCGCTCGGCTACACAGTTCTCCTCCAGCGCTTGGTCGCGCCGCTGCACCTCCTCGAGGAGTGCCGCCCGCAGCGCACGGTGCTGCTGCTCCATCACTTTACAGTGGGCTCGCTGCTGCTGACGGGACTCCTCGAGCCGAGCTGACCATAGTGCTACCGCTTCCTCTACGGCTTGCTGCACTCGAGTCGCGTGCTCCGTCCGAGCCTCGTGCAGCTCCTTCTCCAGCTCCGTCACGCGTTTCACCGCGGTCGTCGCGGTTGCGAAGCCGGCAGCAGAGCCGTCACTGCCGTTGCAGGCCGTCTTAAGCTTCTCCTTGTACTGTTGCAGTACCGCATCGTAGGCCGCCTCGAGGCTGTTTAGCTGCGACGTGTAGCGCGTTTCTTCGGCCTGACGCGCGTCCTGCAAGGCTGCCTCGTGCGCAAGTTCCTCACGACGCAGCTGGTCCTTCAGCTGCTGAACTTGCACCGAGAGACCCTCCTTTTCCCTTTCTAATCTCTGCACCGTCGCCTGGGCACTCCGGAGGGCGTCGTCGACGGCGGCAGTCTGTTGCTCCTGCTGGCGCGTCAGATGGTCCTCCCATGCTGCGTGCTCTCTTTCATGCTCCTCCTTTAGCTTGGCCTCCTTGGCAGCACTGGAGCTGCGCACCTTCTCCAGGGCTTCCTCGTGCAGACGCATCAGCCGCAGCACAGCGGTACGGTGCGCCTCCTGCTCCGCCGCCCACCGAGCCTGCCACCGCGAGTCCACCGATTCCTCGGCGAAGTGCAGCTGCTGCGCGACGGCTTCCGCCACTTGCAACGTGCATTGCTCTGACTGACGCACTGCCTCCTGCTTCTCTGCTGACACGCGGTTCACCTCCTTGTGTAAGGCGTGTATGACGCTTGCGTAGTCGTGCTGCAGGCGCTGCACGTACTCCGCCGTCTCTTCCGTGGACGCAACGTACTCGTTGGCCAGGCTTTCATACGCCACAAGGTACTCCTGACCCACCTGTGCTTGCCGGCGTGTATGCTCCTGCAGCAGCTGCTCCCGCAGCGCCGTGATGTCGCGCATTGCAATGTGCAGTGTCTCCAGCTGGCGACGACTCGCTTCACGGGCAGCCGCCTCGCCGGTGGCGATCATGCGGGCGTGCTCGTCCTTCAAGAAACTTCGCCACTGCTCCTCTCGGTGTGCCGCTTGCTCATCCATCAGTCGCTGCCGCTCCGCCATGTCTTGCTCGAGTACACGGCGGTACTCCTCCTTGAAGGACTCAACTTGCTCCTGGACGGCAGCCGCGATGGCCGCGTGCTGTGCACGCTCCGTCTCCACTGTAGACTTGGCCACCGACGCGAGGTGCCGCTGGAGGCTCTTTGCCAGTGCCTGCTGCTGCTCTGAAAGCGTCGTGTGTAGGCGGGAAAGGAGAGCATCTTCACACGCGGCGCGAGTCTGCTCGAGACTCTCGGCACTTCGCTTCCACTCGGTCGTGACGCGCTGCAGAACGTCTTCCAGGTGCTCTCGGCTGGCGGTGTCGCGGAATCGAATGAGTGACTCGTAGTCGATCAAGAGCTGCGCCGTCCGCTCCGTGATGTCGTCGTCTGACTGCCGCCTCTGCGCCTCTTCGCGCAGCTGCCGAGTGCGCTGCTGCAGGTGCGCCTGCTTCTCAAAACTGTAGAGGCGTTGGATCTCTGCCAGCTTCTGCCGGGTGCGCTGAAGCTCGTCGGCCAGGCCGCTGGACGACGTGGGATGACGCTCGTCGTCCGCTGCAGCTTCTGGTGACGGCGAGGGTTTTCTGTGCGGCCCAGCACTTGCACCTGCTCGCGTGCCAGACGGCGGCAGAGCCACGGACGTGACACCTGGGCCCGGGTGCCGCGCGGCTGCTGTGCGACCGTGCAACAGCGCCCGCGGCTGCGTAGGATCGACGTCTGAGGTAGGGGTTATGGGCACCTCTGGGCGTAGTGGTGGCGCAGCCGTGGCGATACTGTCCGGCGGCGAAGCGGAGCGCATCTGAGAAGCGCTGCTTTCCCACTCGCCTTCACTAGAGAAGGCGGCAGTGTTGCGGATCTTGCCGGGGTACGGCCGCGCCGCTTGCCCTTGGCGGTTGTGTGGGTCCTTCTTGCCATCACGGTGACGCTCGACAGGTGTCTCCGACACGCTGTGATCGCGGCTGTGCGACCGCGCCACGGAGGCAGAGAGGCGCTCCTTTGCCAGCATGATGTTTGCGAGCACGTTCGGCGGCGCTGACTGCCGAGGCCCACGCACAAGCGGCGGCGGCGGTTGCTGCTGCTGGTGCGGTTCCAGCTGTGTATGCGCCCGGTAAAACTCATGCAGTGCCTCTGATAGCGTTGATGGCATGCTTGTCTGCTGCTGCTGCTGCTGCGACGACGACTTCACGGGCACCACTGCATGGCCTACCGAGTCTTGTGGCTGCTGCTGCTGCAGAGGCTGCAGTGCCGTGATGCCTTGGCGCAACATTTCACACGCCCGCTACGGCTTCGTTTTCTTTTCAAAGCGTGTTCTATGATGGGGATGTGCGTGTATGCGGGTGTAGGCGAATGCGTGTGCGTCTGTGGATGCCTGATAATGATGGAAGAACGCAGGGCAACGCTTACCCCCTCCATGCGACCTGTCATGGGCTTCCAATACGATGAGGGGGGGGGAGGGGAGGGGAGAGAGCGATGCTAGCGGGCAACAACGTGACCACACAAAGAAGAGGAGACGTGACGAAAGGCGGCTCGAATAAACATGCATACACCACAACCCCCCAACTCACACCGTGGTACAGCGTGACGGGGCCTTCTAGGCGTGAGGCGGTGCCGGTTCTCCCGCACCCCGCTGCGACTCTTTATACCTTTTTTCTTTTGTTTTCTTCCTCTGCCCCCCCCCCCCTCCCCCAGTATCGCCTCCCTGCGAGCAGCACTCGTGTGTGCTGAGGGTGGACGGTGGCGGCAGCGAGGGCGGAGAAAGGTCGGTGTGGCGGGGGCAAGGTGTGTGCCACTCCACCTGCGTCAGAGTGCGCTTGTCTGCTGCTTGCTCTCATGTTATGGTGGTTCTGCTTTCGATGGCCTTCTTGTGCTTGCTTCTGTTGCGAGAAGAGAGGGGGGGGGAGAGACGGGTATCAAGCC
>NC_018325.1:454053-462196 GCF_000234665.1 Leishmania mexicana MHOM/GT/2001/U1103
CGAGAACGACAGACACGAACGCCGAGGGAAGGGAGAGTGGTGGTGGTGGCGTGTGTGTGTGCGGGGTGCGGACGTGAACGGGAGGAGTGTAGGGGGTGGGGGGGGGGATGCAGAGAGCCGTTACAAACGTGTGTAGCGGAGGGCTCGACGCTCCTTTTCTTTTATATTTTATATCCCCTTCCTTCTCTCTCTACCTCGACAACGAGAGGTGGGGGTGAGGGTGGCAGACACCGCACACACACATACACACACACATACACACACACACACGCACACACCGCACACACACATACACACACACATACACACACGCACACACATACACACACGAGGAGAAAAGATGAAGAGGAGTGATGATACAAGAGAACGGAAGCGGACGCACAACTCGGAGAGGAGAGGGGAGGGAGGGGGGATCAAAGGTACAAACACATGCCGTCGTTGTACTCCTGCTGACCGATCAGAATGCGGGGCAAAGGGAAGGAAGGAAGAAGAGGGGAGGAGAGGAAGTGAAAACCCTGAGAGGAGAGACGAGGAGGAGGAGGAGAGAGGGCAGCCGCCATAGACAACACCCACGCACAGACACACCATCCCATATATACATAGGTATAGATAGCGCCCCACCAGCGAAAGATGTAATCCAAAGATGACACCAAAACGGAGAGGGAAGGACCGCAACAACACGAACAACAAACCTAATACAGAGGCACCATCACACCCAAGCGAGGGAGGAGGAATGAGGGGTGAGGGAGGGAGAAGAGAGAGAGCAGGAGGACCTCCCCTCTTCCCGAATAAAAATACGAAACACACACACATACACGCAAGGCCATAACTTGAACACGGAGAGCCCACGGTAGGTGCCCGGGGGAGAGGAGGAGGGGTGGTAGTGGTAGTGGTGGTGGTGGTGGGGTGATGGCTTTCAAGGGGGAGGAGAGAAGATTTCAAGAGGGCTGTAAGGACTGCTGCTTGCGCTCGTTTGTCCCCCCTCCCCCTTTTCCGCTTCCTGCCCCCTTTTCCCCCCCTCGCACGTTTTCAGCGCCGCTGCCGGGTGCAACCATCACCTGTGCATTTCGCTCGCATTTTTCTTTGTTGTGCTGGAAAAGGTGCCAGATGCATGGAGAGAGGAAGGGATAGGGGCACTACACGCACCGCGCTTCACGCTGCTTTCTCTCCATGTTGTCGGCTCTCAGTCTTACAGGCTGTCCGGATCGCGAGAGAGAGAGAGAGAGAGGGAGAGAGATCAGCATCATAACACGTCTCTATCTGTGGGCGTGTTCGGTGTATGTGAACTCACTCAATGGCGCAGACAAACGGTGGCGCTGCGCGCAGCAGGCGAGACAGGCACGCGTACGCGCAGGGGAGGGAGCACATGGACGACAAGAGGGAAGAGCAGACACGGGGGAGAGGGACGGTTGGGACGAAGAAAAAAAAAGGTGCGCAAACACGAACCAATCACGGCATACGTATATCGAGAGTGTACATAACAGCTGGTACACGCGCACCGCCTCGCCTGCAAGGCTCGCATCAGCGTATACGGACGCGTGCCGTCACCTCAAGCGCATGCCAGTGGAAGGAACAAGAAGACAGAGGGGGAGGGGGCTGGAAGAGGGAAGGGCGGGAGAGAGGCGAGCTAAAAGGGACGCGCCCACGCACCAAAGGCAGGTGGGGGCGAGGCGAAAAGGTGAAGAGTGAAACGAATCCACCCACCACGCCACCCAAGGGGGGAGAGGACGTAACCATTACTCATTCCATAGAGAGAAACGAAAACAAAGAAATAAACGGGGAAAAAATGAGGTCACCGATACACTCGCCCACACCCATACACACACACACTCATGCATACATCGAAGCGCATCACCTATGGGCACGTGTGTACTGGATAATGCGGCCGTGTCCATGGACATGTGTGCATGTATATATATATATATGAGGTCAAATGGGGTATTGAGGGGAGTAGGGGGTGAGAGAGGTTCAGAGCAGCAACAACAACAAAACGCACGCACATACGCCAGTAAGGATAACACACAGACAAGCACACAAGGAGAGGAGGAGAGATCGGTGTGCGCGTGTGAACACCAGAGGGAATCATGGGAGGCCAACGCAGCAGGAGAGGACGTGAAAAGGGAAAACGCGTGTGTGTGTGGGGGGGGGGAGGGGAACAAAGCGCGAGGACGACATGAACAACAGCGAGAGAGGAGGCAGAGACACCGACGCGAGCCAAAAAAAAGAATCAGGAAAGCGAGCCCATAAGAGAACACACACACACGCACACACGCGAACAGGGACAGCGTGAGAAGAAGAGAGAATCCTAAGAGGAAGGGGCGAGAAGGTTGGAGTGCGACTGGAGAGAGGTGTATGCATGTGTGTGTGTGCTGGGGGGAGGGAAGGGAGGCGGCGGCGGTGGTGGAAGAGGGAGGCAGTTGAACAGACCACTGATTTCTTCGTATATATATATATATCCTACTGGAACTGATTCTGGGTGTATACAACACTGCTGCGCCTTTTGTTTCTGTGCGTGCGCCCCGCCTCCTTCCGCCCCTTCAGCAGGAAATTGGGTGTGGGGGATGTGGTGGGGAGGGGGCGGCACAAAGCAGAAGGACAGCCGAGGTGTGTGTGTGTGTGTGTGTGTGGGGAGGGGGAGGGGGAGGAAAGAAAGGGTAAAGAAAAAAAATCTGTATGGTCGTTCGTACGTAAATGAGAGGTGGGCGTATGCATGTATATATATACTTTTATATGCGGCTATGCTTGTGTGGTCCCACCCCACCCTCCCTCCACCTGGGGCCGTACGCGCTTCATCGTGTTGAGTAAAGCTTGCCCAGACACACACACACACACACACGGACAAACAGACGGGCACAAGCACCGCATCCTTTCGCTCTTCCTCACCTCTTCTCTCACTGCGCCTCCTGTGCGCGCCTCAACGAGCCCTGGGCGTCAGAAAAAAAATCCAGTGAGGTAACCAACAGTGGAGTTCGTGATAGCGGAGCGCACTGCATATGGCAGCGTTTTGGCTTAGCCGACACCTGTGGCGGCCCTCCCCAAACGATGATGACTGCTACTCCTTCCATGGAGCTGGTGCGGCGGGAACGGTGCCGCCGGTGCTGTTGTTGCATACCGTGAAGTTGCTGCTGCTGCCGCGCTGCAAGTAACTCTCGCGCAGACTCGTGAGACTGGGGTTCACCGGGCTCGCACTGCACCCACGCTCGGAGACGGCCGTGATGGCGCGGACCAGTCGCGCGAAGTCCTCCAGGTGGCACTCGTACACACGCTGTTCGTCCTGGCCTGTTGGAAGCCCGACACTTCGGAGGCCACGCTGCACCTCGCCTGCCGTAACGTCGACCATGCCTAGTCGCGCAAACAGCCCTTCCGCGATGCAGCGTGAGAGAGGGACGGTGCAGCTTGGCAGAGTGCCGTAGCCCGTCGTCGCCATTCCGGCACTGCTGCTGCCCATCGCGGTCGTCTCCGATGGCGTGAGAGAGTCTGTTGAGACGACTCCGTGCAAACCTCGTCCGTTGGCCACAAGCGCTGCGCCGTCGACACCAAGTCCGGCACTGCGCCCACTGCTCTCCAAGGCAGCCGCTGCCGACTCTTCATCCACCACCATACCGTAGAAGGCGATGCGAATCGCCTCGGACGCATACCGACCCTGGATCTTGTAGGCCATGCGGGCAAGAAGGGTGTCGAAGGGGACCGTCGGCACCTCCTCGCTGTCTGAGTAGGAGTGCTGCGACATACCCTGCTGTCGCGGGAGAGTTGAGGCACCGGTGAAGGCTTCAGAGGTGCAGCGGCTGTAGGGGTTATAGCTGCCACCTTCGCTGGACGACTCGTACGGGGCCCCGTCTGCAATACGACTGCCGATCACCAGGACCTTGCCATCCTTGGAGTCTGCGCGTCCACTGATCGTAACGCAACCCTTGTACTGCGCCTCGTCAGCGAAGCGCTCGTGGTTGTGACCCATGTCTTTCGCAGCGATGCTGGCGGGTGGGTGTGCAGCGGTCACACACGACTCGGCGCCTTGCACCCGCCCTGGAGGCCACGCTGGCCCGGTCGCATTGCCGTTGTTGCACACTACCGCAGCGGCAGAGCTGTTCGTGGGGCCGACTCCGCGCACTTTGCCAGTGGCTGCGCTTTCCGCCGCAGCTGTGGCAGTCACGGTTCCGTTGAAGTGGGAGATGGGGCTCATACTTCTGCGGCCCAGGCCTCTATGCAGCAACAGGGGTGAGTTGTTCCGCTTCAGAGTGCCTGGCACCGTTGGCGGGGAGCGAGTGGGGTTCTGCACACCCGCGAGGTACCGGGCGCATGGCTGCAGCTCATCAAACAAGTCCAGCAGCACCTCCGCGTCGGCGCAAGGGAAGCTGTTACACTCAATGATGCAGGCGAGCTCGTCCAGTGTGATGGCGGGATGGTCGACGCTGCCGCCGTAGCGCTCCTCCTTGGCGAGGCGAAATTCCGCAATGAACTCCTGCAGATCCACCGAGTTCGTGCTGAACAGGGAGCTGAGGTCGCTCGGGGTGGCCTCGCCGCGATCGATGCCCGAGATGCTGCCAGCGAAAGAGGACACCAAGTGCGGTGCCGAGACGCCGCTGGAGCGGAAGACGCTGATACTACCACTGGCGTGCTGGAGCAGCGGGGCGCTGCTCCCAGACTGATGGCCAGCGCTGCCGACGGTGAAACCAGAGAGAACGCCACTGTTCGCTAGGCTGTTCGTTGCGAGCCCGGAACGCTGCAGGAGTTGCGGGGACCCGTGCTTGCTCGACGCGCTACCGCTGAGGGTGGCGTTGCTGCTCGCATTTGTGTGTATCACAGTGCCGGCGATCGAGGGCGGCATTACACGACCGCCAGCATTCACGCCACTGCTTCCACCGCGCGGTTGCGGCGACGTCGTCGGTGCTGATGGCGGAGTGCGAAGAAGGCGGACGACAGCAGCTGCATCACTACGCGATGTCAGCGAGGCTGGTCGGTTGGTGACACCGCTGCTGACAGCGCCGCTTTCAAAGCTGCCAGCGAGGTCAACGTCACCTCCGTGAGAGGGGGCACTCTCGGGTTGCTGGGGCGTTGGCTGCGGTGGCCCTGCCCATGTGTGGCCGCCATCGTTATCGCACGTGCTACTGCTGTCTCGACGCAGCTCTGACGAAGCTGACGCGCTCGAGGTGCTAGTCCCCTCCGCTGCGTGTGAGCATGGTGGATGGGTGCTGCCGTGTGCTCTGCTCGAAAGCTGCCGTGGCTGCGGCACTGTGCCGGCACGGAGCTGTGCGAGGTACCGAAGTGGTTCCTCGGGCTGTGTGATCATAACGTGCTGGTACATACTGTTCACGAGTGCCCTCACCCGCGGATTATCGCGCAGATACGCCTCCTTGCTGCTGCTGCTGCTGCTGCTGTCTCCAGCAGTGGTGCGAGCCTCTGCTTCGCGCTGGTGGGCCGTGCCGCGAGTGCCGCTGTTTTTCGCGGACGTCGCACTCACCGTGGACAATGGACGCGGCGCTGGTGCAGGCGCCTGCGGCAGAGACCGAGGGGGCAAGGGTATCTGCACTGTTGACACGGGCGTGGTCTCGATACTGCGGTCACTGTTATCCGCCACCAGGCAGCACCTGCGCGCTGGCGAGCTGACCGTGAGAAGGGATACGTCTGGTTGCGACGCCAGCCGGGATGATGATGTCGGCACCGTGGGCATGGTTGCTGTGGAGGCCGGCTGCTGCTGAGCCGGAGGATTGGTGGTCGACACGTTGGAGCTGGCTGTTGCGGAGGTCGACAGCTTGTTTGGCTGCGTCATCGCCGGCAGTCGACTCGACATGGAGGGCATAGACGGCGCCGGCTCATTGGTGCGGAGGGCCAATGCGTTGCTGCTTTTCTCATGACGGCTGCTGCTGCTGCTGCTGCTGCCGCTGTTCGTGCTGCTTCGAGTGTTGTGGTGTCTACGACGGCAGTTGCCATCAACGCTTTCGTCCACAGGGGTGGGGCTTGCCTGGGTCGGGGTGCTTGGGAGTGGCAGCGACATCGCACCGCCACCTCTGCCGCCGCTTCCAGGATGGACCCGCCGCTGATACGCCTCCCTCTGGTGAGGCGGCGGGCTGCGGCCCTGCACGGTTAGCGGTGATGCGGTGGGGGAAATGGTCGGCATACGCAAAGCGTCCGCTGCAAGTCTGCCGGCGCGGTTCACAGGGCACGACGAGGCACCGTCGAGCCGCTGGGAAGCAGGGAGGGAGCTGGAGAGTACATCCGGCGCGAGCGGAGCCGGCAGGTTCGCCCGGCGCAGCCCATGTGATGGCGAGTTGGAGTCGGAGGAGCCTCCGGTACGGATGGAGTCTGTCTCTGACGCAGCCGACGTGGCCGTCGGAAGCGGGCGGGTGCCACCGGAGCGAGCACGTGCCTGCATCACACAAGCGCACGAGAAAAAAAAACAAAGGAGCGAAAGGAAGTCAAAAGACCCAACGCAGACACATGCGCGGCACACCGCGGTAGGGCGGATGGAGGAGGGGTGAAAGGGGGTGGGGCGATGGGATGCCAAGTAAAAAGGGAGAGAATGACAGGCGATCAGACAGAAAAGAATGCGCCAACAAACAGCCAGAGAAGAAGCGGCAGCGAGGCGGTGGGTGGTGCTGCTGGGTGGAGGGGGAGGCGAAATAGGGAGACGACACACAATATATTCAGAAGGATGCGCTCACATATGCAGGCAAACGTGACGGAGAAGCAGGGCGGGAGGGAGGGAGAGGGGTGAAGGTGGTGATGTGAGGTGAGGTGAGGTGAGGTGAGGTGGAGGGAGGAGGGGAGGTGATGGTGAAAGCAAACAAACCGAGGAAGATAACAGCAGAATGTGAGGACAAGAGGAGGAAGAGGAGGAGGAAGAGGGTGTGGGGCGAAGAAGGAGTACGCGGTTCTCTTGCGATGGAAGCAAGAAAGCAACACACACACACACACGTACACACACACAGACACACACACACACAGACACAGAGAAGTCAGAAACAACAAAGAGGAAAAATGAGAGAAGACAGAGTGGGGGCTCAGAAATTCCACACAGTAGGGGAGATGGAGTGGACAATGAAATGCTACGCGGGAGCGGTGGCTGATCGCACGCCTACGTCTCAACTGGTCTGAGAGGAGGAGGAGGAGGAGAAGGGAGGGGGTGGGGCTCGATTGCTTCTCTTCTATTCTGCAGTAGGCTCCTTGGGGGTGTCACTCCGACACACACACGTACACACACACACACACACACGTAGACGAGAGAGAGAGAGGGAGGCAGCGGTGCAACGCGACAGAAAAAGAAGGTATCCCAAACCACAATGAATCGAAATCAACGGACACGCGACAGTGGCCAAAAGCCCGCCTCTCCCCACACCGGCGATGGCGGATAAAACAACAACAACACGAGACACGAACGGACACCCACGTGCGCGCTACCCCCGATCAACACATGCGGGTATATATACGTATATATATATGTATATATGTATATGTGTGTGCGTGTGTGTATACATACACGGGAGAACGATGCACGCGCACGCACGGACGACAGAAGACAGAGTGGCACCGAGGCACAGCACGCGCGCGCGTATCACCGGGGTGGGAAGAAGATTCACACACACACACACACAGAGAAACAACTCTCAGAATAGTGTCGACGATTTGCGAAAGAAAATAGAAGAAGGTGGCGAAGAGCGCGAGAGAGAAAGGGGAACGAAGGAAAGTTTGCCGCCGCCGCTGCTGCTGCTGGCTGTTGTGACGCTACCACTTGCTAACCAGCTACAGATCTCCCACAAACTCGTGATGAGCACACACTCACACACTCACTCACACACACACACACACAGAAACACACGCACACACCTACACGCGGATGGACAGCACCAAAAGGAAATGAGGGGGATGACGATGAAACAGAAAGAAACGAAGGAGTGACGGGGTGGGTCGGAGGGGGGGGGTGGACTACAGACGCACCGCTGCTTTGTGTTCGTGAGTACTCGTTGCGTGTGTGGCGTCCCTTCCTTTTTTTTCTGTGGTTGACCATTACGAGGGGAATGGGCAAGGAGACACCGGTGTGCACGGTCCAGATGTGGCGTTGCGCAGGGAGCAGACGACATACGGGGTGCAGTGACAACACAGCATGGGGAGAGGAGGGGGGGGTGGATCATGAGAGAAAAAGGGGGAA
>NC_018325.1:462296-471622 GCF_000234665.1 Leishmania mexicana MHOM/GT/2001/U1103
CACACACACACACACACACACACACAAGGACGCAGATGAGCTGCAGAAAAGAAAAACGAAGTAAAAGAAAAGACACGTCACAAACAGAGNCCGNAAGAGAAGAAGAAATAATGGTTTCGAACAGTGCCGCGCGGGCAGAGATGAGTGTGTCGAGGAGGGGAGAGCAAAACACACACACACACATACACACACGCACGCACCAAAAAGAGAGGGGGCGCAGGGAGGAGGGAGAGAAGGAGCGAGCACGAGCAAGGGAGTCTACGGTCAACGATGCGGACACACAGATAAAAGCATAGAGAAGGGAAACGAACGAAAACAAAGTGTGTGTGGGAGGCGGGGGGGGGGAGGTAGAGAGGGAGAGACTACACCGATTTGCACATACAGGGATATGACATGAGGCGAAGGGGTTGGGGGTGGTGGCGGTGGTGACGGTGAGCATGTGTGTGTGTGTGGCAGACCGTCTGCCATGGTGAAGAGTCTTCTCCGAGCTGAAAAGGCAATAAAAAATGCTAGAGACAGGGCAGACGAGTGCGAGGGACACGCACGTACACATGCTCTCTGAAGCACATAGACAAGTACGCACATATACACGTATACCGTGGACGCGGAGGGAGGGAGGGAGGGAGGGAGGGAGGGAGAGGAGCGCAGAGCTCATGGAGAGCGGCAGGCATTGAACGCAGGACCTACACTATTCATCTATAGACGCACCCACACCGTGGTGAAGAGCGGAGGAGGCGTCTTTGCCACTCGCTGTGACTCCTGAGGCAACACGGAGAGAGGGAGAGAGAAGAAACGGAAACGAAATAAGTAATTAGAAGAGGACATGAGCGCACACGAGTCCTTCGGGTCGTACCATAATTCAGAAAGGACACGCAGGCACTAACCGACGGGCGCCACTCCGGGCACATCTGTGCTTGTGTCGTGGTGCGACTACCAAACCTTTTCCCCCGCCCCTCCCCCCTGTGTGTGTGTGTGCGCTCTCTCTACAGAAAGGCAACCATCACAAGGCGGCCGCCACAGAGAGAGAGGCCCACGGGCGCCTGCCAAGGACGTCGGCGACGTGGTGGTGTTTTGGTTCGACGATTGACAGAGGGGGGGGGTAGTCCGCTGCGAGGGCGGAGCGGTCATCGCAGTGTGCACAACGCCGGATCGCCGTGGCTGCATCGTTGGCATTGGTGCACAGTGCATGTATTCGATCAAGAAGAGGTGCCACCGGCATTGTAGCCTGAGGAGTCATTTGAGGCGGAGGACGCCGACGCAACGCACGAGCTGAAGGCAACATCGCTAGCCTCGATGACGTCGTTTGGGCCCGCCGAAGAACTGTAACTGCTGGAGATCGTGCCGCTGATAGGGTCACGGCTTACGCCGTTACACGCGTTCTCTATGGCACACTTGACATTCATGACCGCGTCGTCCACTGTGACGGCTACATTGCGGCTTGTCCAGTTGAGCGGAAGGCAGCCGCAGAGAGCGTTGTCCTCCAGGTGGAGATACATAATGCTCGGCAGTGTTCTCCATTTAATGGGAACAGAGCCACTTAGCTGGTTGCCGCGGATGCTCAGCGTGTCGAGAGAGTGCATCGAGCTCCACAACACCGGTAGAGTACCGCTCAGTGTGTTCTTGGAGATATCCAGCACCTGCATGGACTTCATGGCACTCCACTCCGCAGGCAGGGTGCCGACGAGTACGTTGTCCTGTATACGCAGTTCCTCCAGGAATTCCAGGCGCGCCCATTCCGCAGGCAACGAGCCGGTGAGGCGGTTCGAGTGCAGGTCCATCCACTCCATCGTTGACATCCCCACCCATTCGCGTGGGAGAGTGCCGCTGAGGTCGTTCCTGCCTATCATCAGCGTCGAGGCAGCTCGCATAAATCGCCACTCCGCAGGCAGTGTGCCACTAAGCCGGTTTCTTTCCAAGACCAAGGCCTGCATCGACCTCATGCGCCCCCACTCCGGCGGCAGCGTGCCGACCAGCGCGTTGCGATCGAGGCTCAAGATGACGAGGCTCTTCATGCTCTCCCCCCACGACGCCGGGAGGGTGCCGGCGAGATTGTTGTTGCTTAGGTAAAGGACCACTAATCTGTCCAGGCTGCTCCACTCAGGCGGGAGGCTGCCTGTGAGGCTGTTGCTCTCCAATCGCACCTGGCGTAGATTTCGCAGCAAGCCCCAGCTGGCCGGCAGCGTCCCCGACAAGTTCATCCCGTTTGCGCGCAGACAGATGGAGGTGACAAGCACCTGCGACACGTCAACGTCGGCGCTCGACACCTCCGGCAGACGGCCGGAGGAGACAGCCGACTGGACCCAGTTGGTGGCACTGATGGACACCTCGTCGTGGAGACACGTCACTCCTTTCCAGGCGCAGAAGTCGTCGCCGGTCCAGAAGTTTCGAAGATGTGGCATCGACTGCACAAACCCATCCAGAAACTTGCGCGTATTGAGTTGCTGCGCTTCCGTGTACCTTGACAGCGATCTCGTCCCCACGGCGCGCGCCCTGCCGAACGGTAGCACCAACACCAGTGCTACAGCAGCCACAAGCGCACATGCCCGCGTGGCGCGACGATACCGAAGCGGCGGCGGCGCCATGCTTGCGTGGGTATACATTGCTGTATAACAGGCTCAGGTGTTTGTGTTTTCCTCGTCTTGCGAGGCGCCGTATTCGACGGGGACGCGAGTCTGCACGCTCTTGCGTGCGGGTCGATGGAGCACCTCCGCTGCGCTGCGCAGAGCAGAGCACGCACGTAAAGTCAAGCAAGAGAAGACACCGAGGTAAAAAAAAAGGAGCGTCGGGAGAGATGGACGATGGGGTGGGAGAGGGAGGGAGAACAGAAAATGGAGCGCCAAAGTGAAAACCTCAAAGAGCCGCGGTGTACGTGGCGACAACACTTACCCTGCGCGCGTGTGTGTGTCAGGGAGAGAGGGGGGAGGGGGCTGTTCAGGCGAGATGCGGGGTGGAGGGTCGAGAGTGTTACAGAGTCGTAAGCTCGCCATGCCGTGAGAGGAAAAAGAGGAAAAGGCACGGCGTGGTGGATCGAAGACAGCATCGCATGCTGAGGTAACATCATGCACCGCCTTTCGAGCCCGGCGGAGGACGACCGACTCCACCACCTACAAAAGCGGGGGGTGGGAGGTGGCGGAAGGGAAACAGAGCCGCCCAGGGACATCACAGAAGGCCACCGAAATAGGAAAGCGAGATTCTCCCATCGTTCGTTAATGTCGTCATTACTGCGCCCGAACTGACCCGCCCGAAAAAAGTTAAACGCGAGAAAACAACAACAAGATCGTCCAATGGACGCTCGACAGCACACACATACACATAGACATACACGCACACGCACGCAACGGACATCATGTACTCCTCGGGCGTCTGCACCAGGAAATACGGGGGAGGGGGTGCCAAAGGCGGCGTGGAACGTTCCACTTGGTGGTGGCAGCGAGGGGGGGGGCAGCCAAGGGAGAACAAGAGAAGAGACCGAGAGTAGGACGGAGCAGTGGTGATGACATGCCGTGTGTTGCTTCCCAATGCCGTGGGCTCACCAACGTGAGATTTCGCCGCCCCCTCCAACCCCACGCAGCGTACCGATGCGGCGTGGCCGCTGCCAAGTGGGTCCGTCTTCTCCACCCGCTCCCACCGGGATTGCCTTGACATGAGAGGGACACAAGATGAAGATGTACGGTTGAGGTGGGTGGGGGTGGGGTAGGCAGCAAGAAGGTCGAAGAGCGCCTCACAAGTAAAACCGCATCAGACTCCACGCCACCCCTTTCCTTCTGCGTCCCCGCCAAAGCTAATCCTTTCTCATCCCTGTCCCCAACGGAGCTGCCCTTGCCGCCTCCTCTCACTTGGTAATGTGCACCTCCATGAAGCGGATACGCTCTGTCCGGTTGGACACCAGCGAGAACTCCTGAATGTACCTCCACACCGTCGGAAACTCCTTCTTGAGTGAGACGACGAACGCCTTCGCATTCTCGCACACTGCACCGGCCGTCATGCCGCCATGGCCGACGCGGAAGAGCAGCTGACCCTGCTTCTGCAACTCCACCAGCCCTGCGGTGGAGCCTTGTGAGAGACGGAAGCCAAGCGTCTCGCGCTCGTCGAGGCCGTCTAGCGGCGTGATCATCTTGCGCGGGCAGCGCACTGCCGAGCTCGGCGCCGCATTGGCAGCCGCGGCCGATGAGGGCGAACTACCCTTCACTGCGTCCGTGATGGCGTGCGGCAGCTTCGACTGTATGCGGGCATCCACCACGAAATGGCTGAATGTGGCCGCGACGCGGAGTGCCCTCTTTGTTGCCTCGGCGTCGCCGCGCTTGCAGATGGCTTCGGCCGTCACCACCGCGTCGTAGTAGCCATGCCGCTTGTTGATCTTGCCGCAGTCGTGCGAGATGACCTTGGGAACGATCAGGCACGTGGTCCGCCCATTGGCGGCGTACACGCGATGCGGCAAATGGAAACGGTGGTCACGCACCAGCCGCGGGCACTGCGCCGTGATGACGAAGGGCAGGATGAACTCAAGATAGATGCCTTCCTCGTCCGCGCCTCCGCTGCTGCTGCTGCTGCTGCCACCGTTTGCGCCCTCCGCACAGACGCGCTGCAGCTTATACAGAACCGCCTTGGTGACAATCAGGCGCTTGTCCTGCGGCATGACTCGACGCACACAACACGAGAACAGAGACGGAGGGGCAGAGGCGGGGGCAGGGGAACAGAGGACGCCGACAGGGACTTGCAGGCAAGCGCACAGCCACACCACGAGTGGACAGCGGGGGGGGGGGGCGTCAAAGAAAGGGCGGAAGAAAAAATGTAGAGAAAAGCGCTGCGCTCCAGAGTCCAGTGGATACGATGTACCGCGGCGCGGAAATCACGTGTGCGTGCGTGCGTGTTGATAGGCCGATGTGCACGGGGCAGGGAGGGGGGAGGGGGAGGGGCAGCGGAGCGTAAGGAGGGGGGATTGACATACATACATACCAGTCACCATACGGGGGCAATACAGATGCGTACTGCACTACGTGACCCGTTCCGGTTCACATGATGCGGGGCGTGGGCATCGTTGTATCGTCTCTCCATTTCCCCGCCCCCTTCTCCTCGCCAGCAACGTGCTTGGCTGCGTCATCCTACAGCATGCGCGCACAGCTCATCACAGAGAGAGAAGGGGAGGGGAGGAGAGAGAGGGGGGGGGCCATTCATCTCTCGTGTGTTCTCGTCTTTTTCTGTGCGGATGTCTTCGTCCTTTGTTGTCTTCTGCGCATGTGTGCGAGTATGCCGGCACGCTTGTGCGTGCGCTTGCGAAGACCCACTGCGGCCTCCCTTTCGCTGCTACTCCTTCGAAAGGTGTTGGTATTCATCACATGCGAAGCCTGCACGTCCTTCTGTGCGTGCGTATGTGTGCGCATATATATGGATAGGCCGTCACTCTTGCTCCGCCAAATTGCCTAACCGCCGCTGCGGGGCGGGGGGGGGGGGCGATGACATGCCATGTGCGCGTGCACCTCTCTCCGAAACACCCACACAGCCACGTGTACCACGCTTTTTGGGTGACGCGAGACTACCCCTCCTCCGTTTTGGCCCGCTTCAAGGTGGCAGTAACACGGCTGTCGCCAAAGACGCCGTCGGTGCGCAGTGACCCCTTCGCACACGCGGTATCTCTTTCCGGGGGCAGCGCAGACTCGAGAGGAGGTGAGCTGCCAGCCCTTGTTGTGACAGGTTGCGAGGACGGCACCGACGTGACCGTGCCCAGCCCGTAGAAGTCTCGCGCCTCTGCCGACGCGCACGCGGCGACGACGTCCAGGTCCAGCACTGTCAAGCTCAAGTCCTCCGCTTTGCGCACTCGCGACAGCGCCACGTACGCTTGCCCTGCCTCGAAGAATGACTTGTCCAGCGCCAGGCGGACCATGGGCAGCGTCATGCCCTGCACTCGGTGCACTGTCAGCGCCCAGGCCAGCTGCAGAGGCACTTGACGCCTGGATAGGCTGAGGCGGCCGTCTCGCCCGTGCACCTCCATTGTGATGGAGGGCACGACAGCCTCTACACCGGTGGAGAAGCGAACGAGCGGCAACGCGGGGCCATGCGCCTGTTCGACGAAGCCCCCAACGAGACCAAGGTCGCCGTTGGCCAGGCTCGGCTCGTTCGGCAGGGATGCGAGGAGCACCACCTGCGCACCCACCTTCAAGGTTAACACAGAGGGCAGCGACACCTCGGCATCGATGTCGGCGCCAGGGACGGCTGCGTAGTCCTCGGATGCATAGCGCTGGAACTGCATCGACTCCAGCTGTTGCAGCCGCTGTGCGTTGTAGCGGTCCACGTCTTTGCGGCGCGCGAGCAGAGTGGTAGCCTCGACGCCGAAGCGTTCCTCCAGTTTGCGCCCCAAACATGCCTCGAGTACCTCCCGCACCAGCGGCGTGCATTCGCCTCGCCGCACCGCCGCACAGCACTCGGCAAAGCGCGGGTCCTCGGCGTGACGGTAATCCTTCGTGAAGACAAGTTGCTGAAAAGCACAGGCACGCCATACAGCAGCCATGAAGGCGGGCTGCACCTCCTCGCCAGCGCCACGCGACACCGGCGGCAGTTGCAGAAAGTCGCCAACCACCAGCAGCTGAATCCCACCAAACGGCAGTGCCGCGTTGCTCGTTCTCTGTCGCCGCTGCGAGGAGGAGGCGGGGGGCGCCAACGGGGCTCGCAGCACGCGTGCGACGCGGTCGAGCAGGGCGAATGTGTGCGAGGAGAGCATGCTGATTTCGTCAATGACGAGCACCTCGCACCGCTGCCACGCCCGCACGACGTCCGGCTTGCTCTGCACGCGCTGCAGGATCACGTCTGGGTCGCCCTCGCCGCGACCGATGCCAGAGAAGGCGTGCACCGTTTTGCCGCCGATGAGTCGAGCGGCGATGCCAGTGGCGGCAGTCACTGCGACTCGCCCAGTTTCCACCGCTTTTTCCTGTTCCTCGTCTTCAGCCCCCCGATTTGCATCGCTCTTCGCACCACGGTGCTGCCGCGTGCGAGGTAGGACGTGCTGCAAGACGTGAAGCAACCATTCCGTCTTGCCCGTTCCAGCAGCACCGCTCACAAAGACATTGTGGCCAGCGCGCACAAGCTGCACCGCGCGCTGTTGCTCACTCGTCCACTTCAACCGCTGCTGCTGGGCCGCCGTCAGTGACGTGATAGGGCCGCTGCTATTTCCGGTATTGCTGCTGCTGCCGCCAGGTAGCACCGTGCTCCTCTGAGGAACGGAAGGCTGCGATGAGGTCATGGGCGTCGTCGATTCCGCCATCGAGTGCGCAGCGAATAAGTCCCCCTGCGCTGCTCTGGGGGCGGCTGTGTTGCTGTCGTGATGATTCTTGCTAGTCTCCTCGCCGGAAGAGTCGTAGTCATCATCGTTATCCACGCCGCTGCCCGACAGCTGTGCAAGGCCGGGGTCCCGCAAGTCGCCACTGCCTCGACCGCCAACGCCCCCTTTTCCGCCACGCTGCGGGCCCTTGTGACTTCTGTTCGCCACGTTGCGCTCCATGTCCTTCCACCGCGCTTTGTCCTGAAGCACGCCGGCCATCATGCGCAGCTCATCCAAGTCCTCGGTCGTGTCGATGAACACGCTACACTGCCGCTTTTCATGCGGCACCATCACTGTCAATCGTCCTTGTGCTACGCCCGTCGACACGACCCGCTGCAACCGCGCCAGCTGGAAGAAGGTGCCCTCGTGCTTCTTGTGTCGGCTGGAGCGAACGACGAGGCACGGCCCGAGCCCGCTTTGGCGAGAGAGGAAACATTCGGTGCCGCCCCACTGACCAATCCGCTCACCATCTTCGGCAAAGACGGAGATCTTGCCCTGGACGGCGCTCATCGTCATCTTCGGCTTTGGCACGCGTATCGCAACACCCGCCATGGTGATAGAGAGGTTGGGTGGCGTGTATGTGTGTGTGTGGGGGGGGGGATGGGCGCTGAAGGCACGGAAAAGAGGGACCTGAGCGACAGCAAGTAGTCTATGGATGTATATCTATGATCGGTATCTATGCATGTGGTGGTGGCGGTGCGATAGGCGAGCGCTAGATGCGTTGCACTCCGTCCCCTGGCGAAGGAGGACAGGAGCACGAAGAGAGGCGGGGGAAGAGGCGAGGAGGAAGGTGATGTGGGGTTGGCAAGGGACTGGAACGCCCTGGTACACGCACACACACACAAACACACGTACCCCGGCGCGGCATGTGTGCAGAGCCACGTGCATGGCGGGTAGTGCCGCACACAGATATACAGATGCGCGCCGTCACAGGATCCACCACTCCCGAGAGCGTTAGGGAAGTATCGCCCGTCTCCAACAGCAGTGTGCCTGTGCCTGTGTGCGTATGCGTGTGCGTGTGCGCCTCCGAAACCCAAGCAAGCAGCCGGCGCCGCAGTTTCAACTCATGCCCCTCTCTCGTTCGGTGAACTTCGCGTTTCGCCTTGTGTGTGCCCTTTCGTACGGCGCTCCTCATGGGGTGTGGGGAGGGAGACAGCCGAAGGTAACGCCTGCCTGCGCATGCTTGAGCGTGAGGCAAACCGTGCCGGAGGAGGCCGTCCGCTGCTTGCTTCGTTCGTTTTTTATTTTTCCGTTTTCCCCTCTGAAGGGCTGCGGTGTGTCTCCGCGGGTGACCGCCGTCCCCCACCTCATGGACTTCTCCTCGTCTTCTCGCTTCATCTTGTGCTTGCTCGGGGGATGGGGGAGGGGTGGGGTTGACACGCAAGCTTCAGCACAAAGACGCGAATCACGCCATCGCGCGCTTTGTGTGCGTGTGTATGTGTGTGCCCGTGCCATGAACAACCCAGAGAGACACGGACAACGAGCACAGAAAGAGCGAAAGGGGCGGGGGAGGGGGACGTGTCTCTGCGTTTGAACGGAGGGCGGAAGGGGATCGGCGTGCCTCCGTATCACGCGTCTGGTGCCTCTATGCGAAAAAAGCGAGCCA
This sequence comes from Leishmania mexicana MHOM/GT/2001/U1103, assembly GCF_000234665.1. Classification (NCBI taxonomy): domain Eukaryota; phylum Euglenozoa; class Kinetoplastea; order Trypanosomatida; family Trypanosomatidae; genus Leishmania; species Leishmania mexicana. The sequence continues at coordinate 471,215 of NC_018325.1, forward strand.
CAATCACAAAGACAAGTATGCATACCTGTGATTGCGAATCAGCATATCCGCTCCTTCGCCATTGTCGGAGAGAGAGAAACAGAGCGGGAGGAGGGAAAGTGGTACACGGAGGCCGAGAGCGCCTCAGCATATTTGTCTCCGGCGATTTCGACATCTCGCATGTCGGCAGCCGTGCCCCCCTACACCGCGGGGCCACACGAGCAGGAAGCAAGCACGTCTCTCCACAAGCGCATGCGTGCATGAATACACCTGCACTCGGGTACGGACGAGGGTGCAGACCCACGTGTCCTTCTAGTCTTTTGCCTCCCCTCTCACTATGGCAATTAGTGTCCGTTCAGGCATTTATGCCACATCACGGTTCTCCTCATGTCCGCTGGCCGCTGACAGCACAGCAGTACAACTAGCAGT
>NC_018325.1:471722-525209 GCF_000234665.1 Leishmania mexicana MHOM/GT/2001/U1103
TCCCCCTCCCTCTCTCAAGTTATTCATGCGGTTGCAGCAACCTTCTTCGTTTTTTTTTTAAGATGCTTCCCTTTCTGTGATGGACTTCTGCGTACATGTCCACCACGCCTGCATGCGCATGCACACGCACACACACACACACACACACACACACGACGGCGAACTTTCAGAGAAATAGAAAGGAGCGCAAGGCCTCCGCGACGCAGCAGTGCTTTGCCACCACCTCCGCCGGGACTTCTGGTATGAGGACGACGTCCAAAAAAAAAATAGGAGACCAGTGAGCTCCCAGCCCTGCCGCGGGGCCGGTGCTGTCCGTGCTCACTGCTGTGGCTTGGCGAAACTACTCATCGCCGCTCTGCGCTCGTTCTTTTCCATCACCCTTGCCATGTCCGGAACGGCCGGCGGCTCCGCCGAAACGTGCTCGGTATGGTAGCCGATGTTCTGCCGCACGTACTGTCGCGCACCCGCCTCGATGGCCGCCATGTCCACCTCCTCCGCCGTCAGACCTATCGTGAGAAGACGCCGTAGCTCCACCTCTAGGTTGTCGTGCGCGGCTCGCAGCGCCATGCCTGTGTAGCGGAGACTTGACGCGGTGAGGTGGGCCGCTCGGTCTGTCTCGGCAAGTCGTGTGAGCACGCCCTCGTAGAGCCCTGAGTAGGTCTCCTCTGCCTTGGCCAGCTGCAGCCGCGTTTCAAGCAGCTCGCGCCGTAGCGAGGCAAGCTGTTCGCTGATGGCCGTACTCGTCGGGGCGTAGGAACGGCGCGGCCGTTCTGCGTCGTGAGCAGCCCCAGGTGGAGAGGATGCTGGCACTGGCGCTGGGGCGGCTATGTTGGCCTCCGGTAACGGCGAGGCTGTCGAGCTTGCTGTGGAGGAGGACGCCGTTGCCGGTGGTGCCGCGCCATCTATTTTTGAAGTGGTGACGGCGACGGGTCGCGCCGAGTGGGACTTGTAGAAGGGCAGGGGTGTCGAAGTGGCCTTGGTAGGCTTCTGCTTTGTCGCCCTCGACACACGCTTCTTTTTCGCCTCCAGCAGACGCGCTGTCGTGGATATTGACAGAAGCGCTCGATGCTGCCAGTGATGAGGTGCAAAGATGCAGGAGGTGACACAGGCCGACAGCCCTGACGGTGCGCGGCCAACAGTCACCAGCGGAGGACGCACGGAGGTGAGCCGCGCATGAGTGGCACCGCCGATGAGCGACATGCAGAGGAAAGCCAGGGGTCGGGGTGACTAAGGGGTTGTCGTGGCGCCTCACAGTTGCCTCGCCACACACAGGCGAAGGCGAGCTCTCATTCGTTGTTGCTCAGTAGTGAGGGGGGGATGACGAGCAGCGAAGGTGAAAGAGAATCGACGGTGGAGGGGAGGGAGGGGGTGACCGAAGTATCACAGAGAGGGAGAGATGGAGGGCGCAGGTTGCGTCTGAAGACGCCGGCGTACGGCAGTGCACAGACTGCAGCCATGCTCTCCAAGCTAGCGTGGGGGCACACCCATCCTCATCACTCGTGAGCTTTATGAGCGCCTCATCTCGCACGTGCACATATGCCCACTCGAGGTTTGCATTGCGCTAGCGTGAAGAGGTGGAAAGAGATTGGGTGAGGGACGAAGAGGCACCCGCGCTCGGTGTCCGGTGCCCTGACCCCCCCGCTTCCCCCCTTACGGCACGCACGCCCACAGCGGTGGGCCATTCGCCAGACACCAACATGGTTTGCCTTCACTGGCCCACGCACCGCAATACGGGGGAGCTACCACCTATCTCGTCCTTGCTGTTTCTTCACTGCCTGTTATACTTGCTCTGTGGTGCCGAGCGTTCTGCAACTGTCCGTGATGTCAGAGGGCGGATGGGGTAATGCGAGGTGCCGCGCAACGACCTCGTCCTCTCTCGAACAACCAGCGCCAGCACATCCTTTGGCCATGCGGGGAAAAAAAAAGATGAAGCATGCGCGAACACAGACATACAGACGCGTGCGGTGCGCGGTGTCAAAGGACCGCCAGAGACGGAGATACAAGGGAGGCCACTGGTACATCAGCTGCTGCATCCACAGATCGCTCGCTCCCCCCCGCCCCCCCGTCGTCGCACGCCATCCATATCTCCCATTCTATCGCTCGCCCGCTTTGCCACCTTGTCGTCCGCGCGTGTGTGTCGGTGTGTGATGGAGACCGAGGCATGAAGGGAGGGTTCCGTGTCGGCAGCGCGGCAACAGGAGGCGACCCCTTCTGCTGGGCTCCAAACACGCACACACAAAGCAAAGCACGGTGCAGAGATCGCGGATGGAGACGAGGTAGTTGTGTCAGCAAGGTTGAGCCTCCCGCACCGGGGAGGGGGAGGGGGCATCGCCACAGACACAGGCCCACATTCCAGTCACGTGCGTCCCTCCTCCTCGCCCTTTTCCCAACAATGTGCGTCTCGCTGCTCTCCTGTGCTTGCAAACAGCACCGTCGTACGAGAACGGCGGTAGCAGCCACAACGACGAACAAAACGGTGATGAGGAGACCGCAGAAAAAAAGTGCAGCCCAGCCCTGTCCATTGCCTCGACAGTGCCGCAACCCGTTGCCGCTCTCCCTGGGCTCTGCTTTCGCCTCCCACTCTTCCTACCCCCTTCCTCGGCTACGCATCTCGGCGTGCCCACGTCTCGTCACTGCTGCAGAGTCTTCGTCGTCGCCTAACATGACGTGAGCGAGGGAGGGGGTTGGGTGGGTCAGGCAGCAGCAGCGGCTGCACGACCACTAATTTCGCTTTTCTTCTAAGTGACACCCCAGGCGGATGCGGCCGCTCATCACCGGGTGGGCCAGTTTTCGACTTCGATCCGTTTCGCGCAATAGGCTCGCGCTTCTAGGTCACTCGGAGGATGCAGCCGAAGCCTTGCACGTGGGCTCCACACGCTGGTACTTTGGTGCCTCGGTGGTGAAGTCCGGCAGCTCGCACGGGTCTCGACCCGACTTCATACCGGCCGACGCCCCAGAGGAGGCGGCTCCCTCCGTTGCCATCGTGGTCAGCGTCGCGACTCCGGTCTTAGTGCCCCAGCCGCCAGCCGGCTTCTCGGGTGTCTGGGGACCGGTGGTTGCCTTCTTGCTTGACATGCCGAGGTAGCGCTTCTCCACTTCCTTGATGGCCATCTGCTGCATCCGCATCTCCTCGATGGAGGGCAGCTGCTGCTTCGAGTAGCACTCGCGGCAGGTCGCAATGTACATGTCTGCGCCACCAATGAGCTCCTGCTGCTCCACGTTCACGGTGCGGCGAGTAAAGCAGGCCGGCTGCTCGTGGCACATCATGCACACCGCCGTCAACTTATCCACCGCCTCGCAGTACGGGACGAGCTCGCAGATCTGCCCAAACGGCTTGCGCCGGTAATCGCCGTCGAGGGCCGACACCATGACTACCTTGCCCGCGTCGGCGGCGGTGTTGCAAAAATCTACCAGGTCAGAGAAGAACTGACCCTCGTCAATCGCCAGCACGTCGAACCGCTTCCACGTGTCCTGCACCTCCGTCAGCCGCGAGACGGCCGCCTGCGCCCGCAGCATCAGCTGGTCGTGTGAAGCAACGTTGTGCTCATCGTAGCGGGTGTCCTTAGAGTACTTGATGACGAAGCAGCTGCGACGGGCGTAGATCTCGCGCTTGACACGGCGCATCAGCTCCGTTGTTTTGCCGGCGAACATCGGGCCGATAATGAGCTCTATACGACCGCGGAACATGATCGCAGCAGTTTTGTGTGTGTGTGTGTGCGTGCGTGTTACCTTGTATCGAGTGATGGCAAGGTGCGCAGAGGGAAAAAGAAGGGGTGGATGGGGGAGCTCGCGTACGTATGGATGGATGCACGCGTGTACGACGGTGACGGGGGAGGGACGAAAAACCCAAGGTGACCGAGAGGCTGATCGGGGCTGTGGACCGATGAACAGATGGTGGGGGCCACACACGTACACACACAGAGGAGGAGAACGGGCGGGACGGCGAGCGGAGAGGGCCGATTATGTCTATGGAGGTAGGTGTGCGTACTGTTTCGTACACCAGTAGAAAGGGCAGTGGTGGTGGTGAAAGTTGTGTATGGAGTCAAAGGTAGAAGGACGATGATGCGACGTGAGGGAGGGGGGAAGGGGGAGCGGCGACGTCTATGGTATTGCGGTGATGACGGTCTATGAGATGTACACGTGTGTGTTTGTGTGCGCCTCGGCTGTACCGGAGGTAGGGTCGGGGGGGGGGGGGAGAGTGCGCGTATTCTGACGATGAAGCGGTTGTGTGGGAAGGGGCAGGGAGGAAGAGAGGCGAAGAATCCAGAGGCAGCAGGGGCAGAGAGAAGAGAAAGTGGATGGGCGGCACAGATAAAGGCACCACATACAGATGGGAGCCGCAAGGTGGCCCAGTTTCGTGACAGGTGCATGTCTGTCTGTGTGTGTCTGGAGGCGGGATGAGAAGGACCGGGATAGAGATGGGGGTGGGTGGGTGGGAGCGGCGGTGCCCTCATAGTGGAGGGTGCCGATCCTCCCCTGTAAGGGCGACAGCTGCACCGAGCCACGCTGATGAGCATCTGGAAGGCTCGCTGTTGCAGGAGCGTCTGCAACACGCCAGACACCCCCCGCTTCGCCTCAACACACGCATTGCCGTGTGCGTGTGTTGGTGCTGTCTGCATGAGCAGTGCTTCGGCGGCCACCTTCATGAGAGCACACGAAGACGAGCACAAGAGTACAAAGGGAATAGGAAGACACGCGCACAGGGTTACGAAAAACCAACGCATCGCTACAGCCACGTGCGCTGCCCGCCTCCTCCCCCCTGTGCCGTGTTCTCTGCTTCGCTCTCTAGACCGCCGTGTCTCCCCAGGCCGTTGCACGCTGCAACACACACCATGAGAGAGAGAGGGGGTGGTGCATGAGCACACACACATACACAAACACGCAGACTCAGAAGGAAAGGAGGGGGGAGGGGAGGGAAGGCAACGAGGGCGTCGATGCGACATCTACGAAGAAAATATCAACAACAAGCGGCAACAGAAAAGAACAGGACAGCGCGGCGGGTCAGCGTAGGCTGGCCACAGACCGAGAGGAGAGGCCGACACACACATAACCCTACCCACATGCAAGATCCGCTGAGGGGTGGGGCTGTGGTGAGGAGTGGGAGGGGGAGGAGGAGGAGGCCTGGGAGAGAGAGAGGTAGAGGGTGCTCACAGAATCTAACCATACCGTTTCGTTCTTTTCTTCCAAACGTACTTGAACACACAGCGCACTCGTGTCACGTGTGCGTGGGACGGGTTCGTCTTGTCAGAGACGCGGAGGATCCACTCGAGTCCGTCACCGTCGGCACACGGCGATATCCACCTGCTGTGCGTCCAAGGCTGGTCCCGATGGCTGAACCACTGCCACCACCACTGCTGGTAGTGGCAGTGGCAGTGGCGTTCATGCGGCGCAACAGGTTCGTCTTGACGGTGGTCGTCGGTGCCGCATTGCGGCGAATGCTGACCTGCGCGTTCGCCCGTGATGCGCTGTCGGAGGCGCTACCCACAGCTGCTGCTCCCTCGCCGCTGCTCGCACCGCGTGGCAGCTGCTCCTTGCCCTTCTCCTTTCGTTCATCTCTGGTGCCTCGAGTGGCGGCTCCGCTGCTGTTGACGTCAGCGCCGGACGATGCAGAGCTGCCGGTCGTAGCAGCGGCAGCGGCAGCCGCAGAAGCTGGCGGCAATGCAGTACCACCGGCGTTCACGGGCGCTGAGGTGACCGTGTTGCTACGAATGTACGTGCGCAGGCTCGCCTGTCGGTGGAAGTCCAGGCGCGGCGCCTCGTCCACGATGACCGCCTTTCCACCTGATCCGGTGACCGCCGCGCTCACTGCCGCATCGCTGGCCGTGCCTCGCTTCGGTGTGTTGCCATGCGAGGCGATGGCGGCGTCCCGCACGATGGTGAAGCTACCATTGAAGGTCTGGGAACTGGTTTCAGCTCCGATCGCCGCCGGGGTGGACGCCGTGCGAAACAACGGTACACTACTCGGCGAATGCTTCACAACTCGCCTCTGGGTGGTTACTGCCAGGTTCGTCGTGGCTGCGTCCGCTGGCACGGTCGCCGCTGCAGCGGCGGCCCCGCGAGAACGACAGCCGCTGCTCGCGGTCTTCGACGACGCGGTGATCTTCAGCACCTCCAGCAGCGGCAGCAGCAAGTCTGCTAACTGTGCCGACAACTTCTGGTGATCGATGGCGGCGCGTGAGACTGTGGCTCCGAGGGCGCTCTTGCGATGCCCGCTGCGTCGCACTCCAGTGCTGTCATCACCGACTCTACCGCTGTCCCTCTCGCCGCCACGTACGGGTGCCGCCCCCGCCACGGCACCCGCGCTATCGGCGGCGTTGCTCGACGAGAGGCTCACCTCCATTTCCATGGAGGTAAGGGCGGAGTGCAGGCGGTGCAGGCACTGCTGGAGGGTTGCGTTGCTGTTTGTCAAGACGACAAGGGACTCCCGGGCAACGTCGTCAAGCTCGGCGTCTTCGTCTTGCTTCTTCGGCGAGCCGGAATGCTCGGAGGCCCACTTCTTCTCCTTTTCCTCCATCCGGATCAGCTGCTTCACCAGCAGATCGAAGTCGTGTTTCTTGGCTCGCAGCTCCTGCCGCGCCACTTCCAGCTCGCGCTGCATGGAGGCTTGGATGTTCGACAAGTCGTTCATGTCCGTGTCCATCTCCCTCACCTGGCGCGCCAGCGCTGTGCGCTCTTGCTTTGCGAGCCGCAGCGCCTCACGCAGCGCGGCCTCCTCGGTCGACGCACTGGCTGCGGCACTGGTGCCAGAGGACGCGGCCTTCGACTGTAGCTGCGCTAGTGACGCCTCCTTGATGGCCAGCGCCTCCTCGACCTCAGCCAGCTGGCCCGCCGCGAGTGTCGCCGCCGCCCTGTACTCCTCCAACATGCGGTCCTTCTCGGAGTCTGCGGCCGCTGTCTTGGCGCACAGGGCCTCCTCGAGGAGCTTCACCTTCTTGACAAGAACGCCTTCCGACTCCCCTGTGCTCAGCTGCTGATTGCGAAGCTGGCTTTCTGCTCTGGCCGCGCGTGCGGCGAGCTGCTCCTTGGCGACTTGCGCCTCAGTGCAGCGTGCCGTCAGGTCACTCAGCGTCTGCTGCAGCTGTTCGCGCTCTTGCTGCGCCTCCGCCAAGCGCTGCGTTGCACGGCGGCTTTCCTCCTCGAGGCGACGCGCCGTCGACTCAGCCGCTGTCAGACGCGACACGAGCTGGCCAACGCGTTCTAAGACGCTTTTCGCTTCAGAAGAGCCGCCCGGCAGCACGCTGCCCAATCGCGCGTGAATCTCGTGCAGCTGCTTTGCCGTGACAGCACGCTGCGTGTTCTGCGCCTGCTGTGTCTCGCCTTTCATGGCGGCGATGGCGGCTGTAGCGCGCTGCTCTGCCTCGCTGACGGATCGCTGCGCGTCCTCCAAGATCGCCGCCTCCCGCTTGGACGAATCGCTGCACATTCGTAAATATTCGAGAACCGCGCTGCCGGAGTCCTCGCTCAGCTTCTTGGCGATCTCCGCCTTGGCAGCTTCGGCGTTCTTCTTGCTCGCGTAGAAGGCCAGTGCCACGGCGGCCGCCATCGTCGTGGCGCCGTCGCCTAACGAGCACTTCTTGACCGCCACCGGCACGGCTCCGGCAGTCCGTGCGGCATGGCAGAGAAGTAGCGCTTGGAGAACGCGAGCCTGCCGAGCTTCTTCCAGCAAGCGATTCACAGTGCGCTGCGCCAAGGCAGTGGGCAGCGCCACGTCGAGGTGGAAGGTACTCATCAGCAGCTCCGCCTTCTCATCCGTGTGGCGCTGCAGTGCCTTCTGCGCTGCTTCTTCCCGCGCCTGCTCGACTGATGCTTGTGCTGTGGCGAGCTGCTCCTGAAGGGTCGTCAGCTCCGTCTTGAGCTTATCCGCTGCGGCCGTCGCGGTAGCCTTCGCCCGCTCCGACAGGCGCAGCTGCGCGGACTGCGTGGTGAGCGCCTTCTGCAACCCCTGCGCCTCCTGCTGCGTCGCCTGCAGTGCCTCGTACACCTCCTTCACAGTCATCTCGGTCTCGCGCAGTGCGGCGTCCACGTCTGTGTCCAGCACCGCGCGGTCGGAGTCGCGGCGGTCGAGCGAGGCTTCGAGAGAGCGGATGGCGCTGCGCAGGTGGTCCACCTCGTCCGCCTTCTCCGCCAGTGCCGCCTCCAGCTCCTTCACCCGCAGGGCGTTGCGGTCGAGTGGCTTTCGAGTCGCCAGCTCGGCCTTGGCCTTGTCCAGAAACCTCGTCAGCTCCGGGTAGTCGTGGCTAAGCAGGAAGAAGTCAATCTCGTCCTCCTTGATGCGCGCCGAGTGGCGGACGTCAAACTCGACGCTGACCGCCTCAGAGTGGGTGCGCACCTCGACACTCGTGAGGTAACCATATGGGACTTGCAGCAGCGTGGAGACGGAGCGCAGGAAGGCGTCCTTGAAGGATTCCGGCGAGAAGCTGTTGCCGTCCACGAAGGACTGCCCGCCGAGCAGGCGGTAGTGGTGCGTCACGATAAGGCGGTCACTGCTCGCCTCGTCACCGCTGCGGTGGTGGTGCGCTGCGGCGGGTGCGGAGTTGGTGCGAGTATAGCGGGCGCCGGGTTGCGATGTGCGCTGGTGTTGCTTCTGCTGCGCCTCTGCGGTACTCCGCTGCTTGCGAACCTCTTCGTCGAGCGCCGCGATCAGCTGTTCCTTGGAGTCCAGGACGCTCCGCAGTGCGGTGAGTTCGTCGTCGCGGCACTGCAGCGACTGCAGGTGAGCCGTGCACTGCTGTTGCAGGTTTGCCACGGCAGCCGCGGTATCCTTGGCATCACACATGGCACTGCTTAGCTGACGCTCCAGCTCGCGAATCCTGCGCTGCGCATCGTGCAGTTCCTTTGCCGTGCCCGGCAGACAGCAGTCCTCGTCAGCGGTGATGTCATCCGGTTTCGTCAACCTACGCTTCTTCGCCAGCGAGCGCGTCGGGGCGGACCTGTCCTTGAGCTTCAACGACTCAACTTCTTCCTCCAATGCCTGAATCACCAGCTGCTGCTTCTCTGCGTTCCTCCGCGCCGCCTCGAGGGCGTGCCGCTGCTTCTGCACAGCGTCGCGCACCTCATCCATCGTGACGACAGGTGCTGACGTCAGCGCAGCTGACGACTTTTCCACAGAACCTTTCGCACAATTCGCGTCCTTGCGGACGCGTAAGCCGCGATCAGTGCCGGTGAGGTCTATGAGTTCCTTTAAGAAGGCATCCATCGAAGCTGCCTTTGCTTCCATGGCTGTGAAGACGGTATCCTTGTACTTGCGCTCCTGCGTCAAGACCCGTAGTGCCGCGATGTCGGAGGTGTGCGCCTCGTAGAACTTCATGAGGGTTTGATTGTCCTCTTCCATGCACTTGTAGTAGTGCTCGAGTTTCTTCTCGTACGACGCGGACGGGTCTGGCGCAGACGCCGCAGCATGGCTTGGCTGTGGTGCAGTGGGTGGTGTACACGGGGATCCGAACTGCGCCGGGTGAGGGCGAGGAATATTCGACGCATGCGCCGCTGCCGCCTTGGCCGCCGCGGAGGAGCCGCTTGGCAGCGGCGCTGAATCATAGCGCTTCAGCTTGCGGTTTTCCATCAACGCGGTCACGCAGTAAGCCGCGTGCGTGGCCGTAGGTGCGAGTGTTTGTGGGGGAGGGGAGGAAGGGCTCTAGTTTACAGAAGAGGTCTCTGCTGGTAATGGGGGGGGGGAGGGCGATGCCGTATGGGTGCGCGTACACGTACAGCCACGACGAGAGACAGAGAGAAAGACTACGAGAAAAAAGCAACTCTAATAGGGGGAGAGGTACAGGTGTGTATGTATGCGTGGGGAGGGGGGGGGTGTACACCGCACAGTGGAGTCTAAGGGATGGTAACGTGGACAAAGAAATGGCGCAAACCGCCGATGCGATGGTGCAGAGGGGTGGGGGGGGGCAACGGCCTCCTCGCTACACGAGAGGAGCCACGACACGTAAGCAAGCGGCGCTGCAGAGCACGGGAACAAGAAGAGCCATCACACGGCTGACGAGCGAATGGTTCTTGAATACCGGTGCAGGACAGACCGTGCGGGAGGTGGAGGAGGGTATGGATGCACGCTCGTGCAGGCCCTCCCCTTCCTAATAACATGAGACAGAGAGAGAGACGGAGAGTTGACGTGAAGAGAAAGGCTCAAGGCAGAGGCATGCATCAGCCCGAACTTGGCCATACTGACCACCGCTACGCGCATGTGTGTGTGTGCGTGTAGACGCTCGCTGTGCATTGGAGTTCGCTTGCGCGTCCCGCTGACACGGCCCGTATAGGGACGCCGTGGTTCCGGGAGTGCAGGACTTGTGTGCCGTGACGCCTGGCATCTTTCACACACACGCACACAAGGGCAGCCCTGATGCGTGTGTGTATAAACCCTTTGCTTGTTGCTTCGTTGCGTGTGCCAGTATCACCCAGACGTGCACAACTATCCAGCGAGGTCCCCTCCCGCCCCAATCTTCAGGGGGCCCACTGCTGCCCTTGTCGTCTTGCCCTTCACGGCAGAAGCGTCCGACCAACCGACCCCCACCACGACCATCGCCATCACCATCGCCATCACCATCGCCATCACCATCGCTGCCTGCCATCTTTCTCGCGCTGTGCAAGTCCACTGGTGGGCAGAAGGGACGGGTGGTGGGTGGGGAGGGTGTAGGGGAAGCGGCGCGCTGTGCTCCAGTGCAGCGCAGCTGACAGGCACCACTACGAGAGAGAGCGCAATACGAGAAAGGGTAGAGCGAGTTGTGAAGGCAAGCGAGAAGTTCGAGGCCGAGAGACGGAAGGCGATGACGAAGAAAATGACGGCACGCTGCACATCCTTGGACGCACCACGGCCGAGGACGAGAAAGATAAACAGAGAGGGAGAGGGGAAGAGGGTCGCGCGAACTCGAGCACTGGAGAGGAAGAGGGAGAAAGAATCAGGCAGGCACAAGCAGAGCCCATCTACGTGAACCAAAGATATCACACGCCCACACACAAGACGGACGTATATAAAGACACGCCTCAGCCATTTGAGATGGTGCTCCCGCGTGGGCGCGCGTAAGCACTTCGCATGTCGCTTAAGGCAGAGGGGGGGGGGAGGGAGGGAGGGAGGTTAGTTACCCGTATAAAACCGAAACATGCATCCACGCACGCACACACGCACACAGGCAGGACACGCACGTTGACATGGGAAAAAAAGAGGTTGGGGGAGGGGGGAGGGGAGGAGGGCGTGGGACGCTGCCGAAGAGCTGCACCGTTCGACACCGACACGCATGCAGAGGAGGAAAGAAACAATGTAGCGCAAAACAGGAAAAGGAGGAAATGGGATGGGGGAGGGGGAGGGGGTAAGGAGAGGACTAAAGACGGCATCTGTGCGTGTGCGTCACTGGAGGGGAGGGGGTGATGGTGGCGGTGGCGGTGTACGAAGAGTATCTGGTTCGCTGTCATCTCTCTCTCGTCGGTCGCCGGTTGTACTCTCTTGCCCTCTTTCCGCCACGGGCTGCACAGCCACGCACGCACGCACAGAACGCGCGGGATATGGAGCGGAGCCACCGACACGAGGGTGGCTGCTATTCGAATAAAAGGCGAATGCAACGGTAACAGACGAAAAGTGGGGAAAGGAGGGGGAGGGGCTTGTGCATGCGCGAGAGGCATGGACACATCCAAAGGCACGCACGCTCACACACACACACACACACACACAGATCAAGAGATGCAGCGGAGAGGAACGTGTTACAACGGCCTTCTTCATGCTGCACTCCCTCATGTACTCGCTTTCAGGGAGGGGGAGGGGTTGGCGCGTGCGGGTCGTCAGGGCGCATCTCTTGACCCCTCTCTGTGTGTGTGTATGCGCACGTGAGAAATGAGGGAAGGGAGCAACAACCCTCGACCTCCATGGCGGGGACACTGTGCGCCACTGCGTGTCCTCCCCTCCTCCCTCCTCCCTCCTCTTTCTCCCCCAACACACACACACACACACACGCAGCAGCAGAAGAGCCGAGAAAGGAAGACAACAAGGACGAGCCTGCGTACAATGATTCGAGCGGCTGGCGAAGGCACATCGTTTCCCGGACCTCTTCCTCATGTCGTTGGCGTCGCGTGCGCCCCGAGGAGTCGATGATGGAGTGGGGGGAGGGGAGGAGAAATATGGTGAGCTAAGGGGGATGAGGATGGGATGTAAGCGATAGGGCAGAGGCGAGGAGGGAAGACAACAAAATTCCCCATGACGCACGAGCGGAGAGTGTGTGCCCGTGTGCTGGAAAGGGAGGGAGTCCCCACCCCTCTCCCTACCAAGCCGAAAAACAACAACGGTAAAGGGGCGAGGTAAGGGCTGTGCGCAGATGGTGTTCGCGCAGTAGTGCTTGTGGTTAAGCAACACGAACAACGATGCGGAGAAAACGAAAAATGCTACGTGAGGAGCAGCAGCAGCAAAAGTGCCGGAGGGGGTTGGTGGTGGTGGTGGTGGTGGTGTGTGTGTGTGGAAGCACCCAAGAACAGCAGTAATGTGCCGCTCCTTCCCCCTCCGTTTTCTTCCTTCTCGCCCCTCTGTTGTAGCCATCTTTGTGACAGTGAACCGTACACATGCCGACGTGTGCGTGTGTATAATGGGGTGGTGCCAGTGCGAGCTGGCAAGGTGACACCGTTAGCTTCTGGCTGGGCGGCGGAGCTCGCGCACGCAACTCACACACCAACGTGCGGGGGAGGGGGGAGGTGGCGCGAATCCTTTTTTCACACCTTTCTTGCCTTCACTCCTAGGCAGGCACCTTTGTGGACTCGGTCACAGCCGCTGCCATGGCCTTGTTCTGCGCTATCATCAGCTCTAGTTGCGAGGACACCCCGACCAACTTCTCCGTCGTCGGGCTGCCCAGCGTGCCGCTCTGTCGCTCCATCGCGTTCGTCTTGGCTTGCACGTCGGCGATGACGAGCGAATCCGTCCGTCTGAAAGTGTTCGCTGCCCCCTCCTCGGCGATGGCCACCGGGTCCTTGCACATCTTCTCCAGCTCCGCGCGCAGCTCAGCACTCTTCTCCCTTTCCTTTGCAAGCGCTGCCTGCTTGAGCTGGAGCTCCTTCTGTGTCTCGGCCGTGTGATCGTTGCGGATAGACTCAGCCACATCATCGAGAGGGATGTCGTCGTCGTCGTCCACGATGCCCACGTTAACAGCCTCGCTGCGGTGAGCGAAGCCGTTGCCTTGGTGCACCTTTGAGCCCGCCAGCAGGAGTGCCACCGTGTGCCGTGTCTGCGCGACGCTCTCACGCAGCTTATCGTCGCTGCTGTGCGCCGGCGCACTCGCGGAGCGCGAGCCGTTTTTACTGTACGCGTTGACAGAGCCACTGCGTACGTTGTGACTGCAACGCTGGCTCACGCGCGACAGGCGCTGCGGTCGGCTGTGCGAGGGGCAGCCCCCACCCTTCAAGACTTCCGCTTCTTTGACGTACGACTTCACGCCCTCCGGCACCGTGAAGTTCCAGCACTGCCACGACCCATCCACCGCCGTGGCCCAGACCTTGTACACAACGGAGCGAGTGACGGGCAGGATCGACACACTCCATCTCTGACCCCCGGCGGAGGCGCTGCTGCTCACTGGCGGCTGCGAGGCCTGGTGGACAATATCCTTGGAGAAGCGATTCGTGATGGTAATGGCGCCGTCCTTGCTGCCAGACCACACGGTATCTCCCACCTGTTGCAGAGTGGCGACCGGTGCACGGTGTCCGGTGATAACGGTGGTGACGGTCATTGAGGAAAGGTCCCACACGCGGATCGCGGAGTCCTCGCTACCGGCCCACAGCTCCGCTGTGTCCTCCAACACCAGGATGCTCAGCACACAGCGGCCCTGCCCATCTAGGGTGTAGACGCAGCCGCCATCCTTCCTTGGAGCGCCGTTCGTGTTCGCCACCGTCGCCTCCCACACTTTGACTGTTCCATCGTCGCTGCCAGACACAAGACAGCGGCAGCCGCTTTTCGGATCCGTGTACGTCGCCAAGCTGCGCACTGCGTTGCGGTGGCCGTAGTACATGTGGCTGTAGTGCAGATCTTCCGTCATCCACTGGTACACCTTCCCGTCCGCGCCACCAGTGAACACATAGCCGTCCGCTGCGCACATCGCGTACACAGCAGCCGTGTGCTGCGTTGACTGACGCAGCACCTTCTGGGTCACGTAGTCAAAAACGCGGATGGCGCCATCGGAGTAGCCGGCCCACATGTTGCCGCTGACGTTCTCCATGACGAGCACCGCGGCGCGGCCAATGGACGCAATGCGGCGCACCTCCATCCCGCTGGGTACAAGGCGAATCACGATGGTGCCATCCGTCTCTCCCGTCCATGCCGTGCCATCGAGGGCCACTGCCGAGCAGCGCGACTGGCCCTCGAAGCGCCTGAAGACGCTGACGGAGTCGCAGATGGTTAACGCGCTGCGGTGCGAGAGAGAGCGCATGCTGACTGGAGCATCGTCAACGCCGTTGGCATTGCTGTGCCGCACGGGGGGCGCGCTCTTCCGCTTACCGCCGCACGACTTGCGAGGCGCCCGCGGTCCTGGGGACCTCATCTGTGTCGACGGCCGTACCCACGGCTGATCGGTCTTCTTGGCAAGCGACGGAATACCTGAATGCCTTCTCAAAGGCAGGCTTGTACGTGTCAGCCGGCGCGTCTGTGTGTGTGGGTGTGATGGCGCGTGCCTTGACACACACACTCACACACACGTGAGTGTCTTCAAGCGAGCAAGAAAACCGAAAGGCGAACCGCCGCCCTACTCCTCCCCCTTCCAATAAACAACAACGCAGTTTGCCGCGAAGAGTAACACGGGGAGCGGGCTCGCGGTCGTCTTGGTTCGTGGCCGGCAAAGTTCGGAGACGGAGAGGAGAGAGACCTCAAGGGAATTCGAGAGCTGTGAACACGAGGGTTCAGAGGATTCAGGATACAGGGGTTGTGTGTGTGTGTGTTGAAGGTCCGGTGGTGGCGATGGTGGCGAACGGAGAGCTTCGACATTCAAGGAGAGTGCGTACGCATTAGGGTAAGAGAGAAGGGTTGGAATCGGGGTGGGGAGGCAACGAGGATGAGTTGGACGTGAGAAGGTCACGGAAGACTGATAAACAACATACACACCGTGCGAAGTGTGTGCATACAGCATCACTGCCAGTAAAATGGTGCTGTCGAGCAACGGTGTCACGCGCTGAGATAGATGTAGGCGGAGAGCAGGAGAGATGGGGGGAGGGGGAAGAGAGGAGATGGTTGATGGCGACACTGCTGTTTCTCTCTCCGCGTACGGCCGCCTCTACAGTGCACCTCACCACCACCACCATCCTGCCACCTCAACAGTTGTACAGATCCCCACAGAACCCTTCTCTCCCTCCCTCCCTGTCTTTCGTGTTCGTCTTAGAGTTGAAGTTCTACGCAAGCGCAGCCGTGCTGGGCACCGCCTACCATCCGCGCGGAAGACATCCAGCACACCCCACGCCTATGGTCACCGGAGACACAAGCATCTACGTCCCCCCCAGACAAGGGGGCGAGTGGCGACGAGAGAAGGCAAAGAACGCGGAGGATGGCCGCACAATACAGGAGTGGGAGGGGGAGGGGGAGGATGCAACAAAAGAAGAAAAGAAAGCAACACAAAGAGCAACGCGGTCTACAATGACGACGAGCGGAGCGGGAGTGGAGCTGGAGCTGGTGGTGGTGGTGGACACAGAGAAACGGTGATCGAAGGAGGAGGAAGAAGCGGACGAAGATGGGGCTCCTGCATGCGTGTGTGTGTGTTGGGGGTTGTTGGTGGGTGTTGGGGGGTTTGCATGCCGATACATACACACGTACACGTACGCGAGAAAACAGAAAGGACGCAGGTGGCGGATCAGAGACCGAGAAGACTGAGGAGGGAGAATAGGCAGCATCACGGATAGCTAGTAGAACAGCAGAAACACACCGAAGATCATACACGCCTACCAGGGATGACGACAACCGGTGCGCATGACGGCTGCTCACAAGGAAGAGGAGAAAACCGCGCCAGCACGCACCCAAAAGACGCTGCACCCAAAAAGAAAGAAAGACACACACGCACACATACACATACACATAGAGACGAGGAAGGGAGAGGGTGCCGGCACTGTACATGGGCGCCAGGATAAGGGATTCCCGCGAGCACTCCACACAAACTCGGCCGTCACTGGCGGTTCTGCGACGGCGATTTGGAGGGGGAGGCGCTGCTCACAACGTTATCGATACTGGAGCACCGACCCGCCCCGCTCGAGTCAGGTAAACGCGCCCCGCTCTGCTGGTATTGCTGGATCTTGTTCAGCAGCCGCCGCGTCTCATCGCGCTGCTCAGCCATCTGGCTGGAGGAGCAGGCCAGTGAGTTTTGCAGCTGCGCAATGACCGTCTCCGCATCTGCCAGACGGACAGAGAGGTCTAGGTTGAGCGCCACGAGCTTATCGAGAGGGTCCTTCTCAGCGTCCTCTTTCCGCGGCTCAGCGGAGCCGCCACCGCTGCGCAGCTGCGTCGGCTGCGTAGGCCGCCCGGCGAGTATCTCAAAACCCTGACAAGTCGCAGAGTTCGCAGCGTGGCTGTCGTCCCAGGCACCCGCGACCGCGGATTCTTCCCTCGACGACTGGTTCTTCAACTGCTCCGCTTCTAAAGCTTTCCGCAGCGCCTCCATCGCCTCGCCCATTTTCTCCTCTCGCACGTGCTCCTCCTCCAGCGCGGCGGCGGCCCCGTCGTACATGTCGCACGCCCTCTGCAAGTCCTCCCGGGAGCGCGACAGGTCTAGCTGCAGTTCACCCTTCTCGCGCTTCAGACGCGAGATCATCGGCTTGAGCTGCTCATGCAGATAGTTGTTCAGCGCGTCGTGTTCCTCGCGGAGCCTCTGCAGCTCATTGTCTGAGTTTATGTTGGCAAGCACCGGTTGCACTGGCGCCTTCTTCTGATGTTCCGACTCCAGCTGCTTCTGCTGCTGCTGCACCTGCGCCGTCAGCTCCCCAATCCTTTTCTTCAGATTCCCATTGTCCAGCTGCAGTTCGCCCTGCTCGCGCTTCAGGCGCGATACCATTGGCTTGAGCTGCTCGTGCAGGTATCTCTTCAGAGCCTCATGATCCTCGTCATTGCCGCCGACGCCCGCTGTTGGGGGCAATCCCGCCCGCCCCGCGGCGGCAGTCATCTCCTGCGCCAGAGGCACTGCAACCAGCTCTGTCAGCCGCTCAAACTCTGAGGCCTCCTTGCGAGCCGTACCGTCGACGTGCGGTGGATCTCGGCCGTAATTCTCTGTGTAGGGCCCGGTCGAGTCGAGAGTGCGCTGCGGTGAAGCACTTGGTGTTCTGTCCTGGAGCTGTTCCTGGGCCTCCTGCAGTCTCTTCTCCGCGTCTTCCAGGTGCGCACGCGCATCGGCCAGTTCGGCATCCTTCTCCGCAGACTCGTTCTTGAGGTCGTTGATGAGCTTAATCTGACGCTGCAGGGTGTCACGGAGGGTGTTGTTCTGGTCCTTCAGCCGCTGCCACTCCGAGGCGCTGATCCTGCCTTCGCTGTGGGAGCTGTTGTCGTTGCTGCGGGGCTGCTGCGGCTCCGGCGATGGCTCGCCACGGCGCTTCTCCTGCGCCATCACTAGTTGCCGCTGAAGGTCGTTGATTGTGGCAGCTGCGGTGTCCGGGGGCGTCTTGGCTGCCGTAAAGGCGTCCGTATGGAGCCGCATGAGGGCAGGGAAGCGGTAGGTCTGCATGCGCCGCTCTAGTTCCGCCGCCGGCACGCTCGCTGGGTGCACCACCTCGACTTCAGCGACAAGGCTACCAAGGCTCAGGCCCACCCATTCCAGCTGCGTCGGTGCCACACCGACGCCCGCACAGAAGTCTGCGATGAAGGTGCTGCGCAGCTCATGCGGCTTCTCCTCCATGATGTATTGCCAGTTGCCGCCTTTGAAGCGGCGAGAGAGGCGGGTGTGCTCCACCGGCACGCCGGCGTGGCTTGCGCTCTCTCCGTCGTCTTGGCAGGACGTGAAGAGAAACGCACTGAACGGGTTCGTGCTGGTGTTCACTGGCCCGCCAGGTGAGACAGAGCTGAGGTAGCTGTCGCTGCACGCGTCGTCGACTGTGCTTGGCAACTCGGCCACTCCGTCTTGGCGCATAAACTGCCGGTACGGGTCTGACGCGGCGCCCTTCGGTGGGATGGGCATGCTCGACATGTGCAGAGACGACGACGCAGGTTGGTGCCGGTCCAGCTCGGCCTCGAGCTCGAGCTGCCGCTCCAGAGCTTCGTCCAGCTGGCGCTGCGTATCGATGAGCATGCTTTGGAGGCGCACCACCTCCTCCTCCATCATGTGATGGGAGGCAGTCCCCTGCGACCCCTGCACCGGCGCGTCCAACCCCTCGTGAGGCTCACCGGCACGCTTCTCGAGCTCTTGGACGAGGCCACGTAGGCGATCGTTCTCCTGCGCGAGCAGCTGCTGTGTCTCGATCTCGCGCTGAGCTTCCATACGATACTTCTCGTAGTTGAGCTTCGCGTCTCGCCTCGTCGCCTCCAGCTCGTCCTGCAGGCTGCGAATATACTCCTGCACCTGCGTGGTGGGGGCCGATACGGGTAAGTTGTCCCTTCTGTGGCTGCTGCTGACGGTGTCCCTATAATTGTTTGAGGACGCCACGGTCAGAGCAGAGCTGCCCGCAACGTCCGCAGGATTACCGACGGCCGGTGTTGCTGATGCGCTGCGCCCGATGCCAGCGGTAATGACCGGCGGCGCTGCCGGCCCTGCGCTGGGGATTTTGAAGACGCCACTGGAGATGGCCACGTCGTCGAAGATGATGGGGATCGTCTCGGCGTTCCAGCACTGCAACACACCGTTCGAGGAGGCCGTCCACACCTTGTACGCCGTAGTTGGCTGCACTTTCTGCATGGCGAGCACCATACCCTTCTCGAGGCCGTAGCACGGCACGCGTTCCGCAAGGTCCTGCAGCAGCGACCGCGTTGCAATGTCCCAGATCAGAATGTGGCCGTGCTTGTCGGCCGACCAAATGCGCGACTCTACCACCATCAAGTTCGAGATGGGTGCTGTGTGGTTGCCGCGGCAGACCGCGAGACACGAAAGCGAGCGCATGTCCCACACTCGCAGCGTCAAGTCCTCGCCAGCGGACCACAGCTGGCTCGCGTGTGGCACGACCGCCAACGCCAGCACGGCGCGGTCGTGTCCGGTGAAGGTGTGGATGTTGGCCTCGGTGCTCTCCTGGGCAGGCAGCGACTCGTACGGGTCCCACGCTCGCACTGTGCCGTCGTCACTGCCGGAGAAGATGACGGCACCTGTGGGCCCGTTGTACAAGGCAAGGCAGCGGACGCCGCCGGTGTGGCCGTGCAGACTGCGTTGGAGCTGGGCGTCGCAATCGGTCGGGTCCCACTGACACAACTTCCAGTTACCACCCCCTGTAAAGACGGATCCCTCGATCTCGATCATGCAGTTCACTCCACCGCTGTGCACCATCATCTCCTTTAGCAGGTCCGTGTTCTTGGCGCTGTACACGTGCAGGTAGCCGTCCTGGAACCCAGCCCACACCACATCCTCGCTCGGGAGGTACAGAAGGGAGATGCAGTAGGAGTCCTCCCGGCCCGGCAGCTCCTTCAGTGCGGTACCCTTGGGCAGAGAACGGATGCAGAGCGTTCCACTGTACTCGGCTGTCCACATGACGCGGTCGTTCACAGGGGCGATGCAGCGCACCGCTGCGGCCACAGAGTACGTGGGGTTCACATCTGCCACGTAAACCATGTCCTCCAAACGCCTGCTCTTCGAGCGCGCGCCGTTGGCAGAGGTCGTCATTACACGGCTGCTGCTGTGCGACGACTGCGCCCGTGGAATCATGGAGAGGAGAAGGCTGTTGTGCATCGGGGTCACGGATCTTGTGCGGCGCGGGGTGGACTCCATGTGCGGCTTGTACAGCTGCTGGTGCGACGGCGACTCCGCCCGGGGAGTGGGGCGGTACATCATTGGTCGGCTAAAATACTGTGCAGCTGCGTGCTGGTGCTGAGGGTGGTTTCCTTCTTCGTCTATGAGTGTGCTCGAGGCGGGTGAGGTAGGAGAGAGATACAAGCGGCACGACACGCTGGCAAAGGCGCGCGCACACGCCCAGATTGAAGGCGGAGACCCTCACGTGGAAGATGGAAAACGGACTGGGCACCAGAAGAGGGAGGAGAGGCGGTGGGGATGGATTTGGCGAAATAATAGGAGGCGTTGAGGTTGTGGGTGCCTGAAGATATGGCTGCGGCAGGCCACTGCGTTAGGATGGATGAGAAGGCCTGTGACTGTGTGTGGGGGGGGAGAGGAGGGGGAGGAGATAGGCGCTGCGGCGATGCATACACGTATACGTATATGCGACTCTGTATGTGATGAGGGATGTGGAGGGTGAACAGGAACGGCCTTCTGACAGACGCCCACACACACACACACACGCACACACGCACGCAGAGAGACGCAGACGTTGTTTGGGCACGGGATGTGCAGTCCTGCCTCGACGAGGAAGCAGCGTCAGACGCAGCGTGGGAGGGGAAAAAGGGTGAAGGAGAAGCGGAGGAGGGGGCCGGGTGAGGGGCGCTGTTTTGGAAGAGGACGAGACTCCACTGGAACAGTCTGTGCACCACACACACACACACACACACACACACACCTACACACATACACGAGTACCCCAGTACCCCACGGAGCACACACGTGAGTGAGCTGGCCTGCAAAGCCACGTAGGGAGACGCGTGACGAAGTCGAGGTACCGGCGCACGAATGTGTGTGTGCACGTGTGCGAGCAGGCAGAAGAGAGAGGTATACACAGACGGTTGTACACTGTGGAGAAGGAGGGGGAGGCCCAAGTCGGAGTAGAGCGAGGGAAGGGACAAGCCGTTGTAGAGAGAGAGCATCAACGACGGACTGCAGAGTAGGAAAAGGGGAGAGGGAGGGACGAAGGGGCAGTCGTGCACCCACACCCACACGTACGCGTGGCTCTGTGTTTCTCTATCGCCTCTCACCCCATCACACACGCCCGACGCCGCATCATGCGTCCCTTCCATACTTGGCTGACTCCACCACGCTGTCGCCTTCTGTGCTGTGCGGTGGGCTTCAAAGTAGAGCGGAGAGACGGCCCACTGGCGAGCGTGGCGCGCGCGCTCGCGTGTTCGTCATCCTTTTCTGGTCATCATAGGGAGAGTTTGCTCGACCTTGGTGTGCTACCTTTTCCATTTTTTACTTGCCGGCGTGTCAACGCTTGCTTGCAGGAGGTGCGCGTTGGCCCGCATGAGCGGACGTGTGTGCGTGTCTCGAGGCGCATGCTCGAGGCAACGCACAAGCTCACAACAACAGCAACAGCCCCACGGTTCGCTACATGAAACACATATACATCAGGAGAGGGACAGGCACACACACACACACCCATGCATCACGCCACTCCTCAGCACATCATCGCCATCATCTCACTCACCACAGACACGAGCAGGCCGGCGTGGGACCAGAAGAGGCGGTGGAGCGAGGACGGAAAAAGAAAAGCTACCGTTGAAGAGAAGCACAAGGAAAGGGGCGAAGGAGGTGAAATGCCCCACCCCACACGCAGAGGGACCCACGGCAGAGAAGAGACAGTGGCGAGCTGGCAGAGGGAGAGCGGCACGCAAGGGGGTATACACGTCCACATACCTTGTTATGTGAGAGCCCATGTCGCTGCCATACAACAGGACGTGAACTTTACACCACTTGGCCCTGCCACACACACGGCCCCACCTCGCGTGGCGCCATGGCAGCCGTCAACACACGTCACCTCAGCAAGGCGCCGACGCAGTCATCGGAGCACAGCCTCTGGGTCAACCTCTACCTATACTCCCCCTCCCATTTCTTAGGTTGCGTCGCAGCCGATCCCCCAGCCAGTAGGCAGTGTGAGGACCGGGTGAGATACGCTCGAGCCAGGTCGACACTCTACCTATCACATGGGTGGTACAAGGCTGTACACGGTCGCAGGTGGCACCGGCGCAACGCCTTCCAGTACCCTGCCACCAACACGGGCGGTTTGGCATTGGGAGGATTTCTTTGTGTGTGTGTGTGGGGGGGGGGGGCTGCTTCTGCTCGGCCTCCTTCCTCAGACACGCAGAGAGTTTTGTTTTTTGGGGGGAGGGGGAAGCGGTGGTGCTGGACTCTGTGATACCACTCATTGAGGTGGCCGGCATCATCAGGATTGGGGGGGGTGAGGTGGCGCGAGGCCAGAGAGAGAAAACGAAGAAGGGTGAGAGTAAAAACAACAAACAAACACACACAAGCACATGTACATCATCAGTAACACACACACACACACGCGGAGGAGAGGCGACGAGCTTTGGGGCCCGTTTCGCGTAGGAAGCGGGGGATGCGCGGATGGATGGATGAGGGAGGAGTGGAAAAGTGGAGGGGGGAGGAGGAGGGAGGCCACGCCAGCATGGTCTGCCAACAAAACGCTGCGGATGGTGCAGTTGGCAGCACGATGAGGAGGGAGGAGATGTGGTCGCTGGCGTAGCATGTACGGTGCAATCGGGTCTCCTCCGCTTTTTTCACCTTGTGTTTCCCGCCGCCAATCGCCCCACTGAAGGCAGACCCCCCTCTTCCTCCTCCTCCTCAGCGCCACAGTTCTGTATCCCGCCGCCGCCACCCTTCTCTCCACTTCCGTCCGCTATCCCTCGCTGAAGACACCTGCCTCTCTCGCTCTCACACCAACCTGTGCACTCGTCAGCCGTCACATGTGTGTACACTAAAACAAGAAGGGAGGAGGGAGTGTGAGGGACACAGACACACGCACACAACAGTCCATATGGAGAATCACGTGCACAAGGCACCACCAACACCGCGATCACGACCATCAGCAGCGGCACTCATAACGGGTAGACGGCGCACGGAGGCACAGACACAGGCACACAAAGGCGTACGTATGCCCCTTCTGCGTGCGTGTGTGTGTGTGTGTGTGTGTAGGCGGGTCGAATTCTTTCTTTAGTTTCTACCGTTTTTTTTTGTTTTGATGCCTTCCGTCGTCGTCTTCGGCTGAGCGGCTACATCAAGAGCATCGGAGCATGCAGGTATTGTGCCGCTTCTCTCGGCGGCGGCTGTCCTCCTCCGCCTTCCGCCGTCCGACACATCTCTCGCCTCCATGACAGCCTTCCTCCCGCTCCTTCTCCTTTTTTTCCCTTCGCGTTTACCTTCTCTCTTGTCTACGCAACATCGTGGGTTCGGAGGTACTCGGTAATGTCCTTTGTGATGGCTGCCTCCGATCGGTTCCCGTCGACGTGATACATGATGGATCCGTAGTAGTCCAGCAGACCCTCGACCATGGAGTGGTATGTCTCCAGACGAGGACCAAGCACCTCGCGGGTGTCATCGTCGCGGTGCTGCAGCCGATCGAGCAGCGCCGTGTCGTCCGCCGGCGGCGGGTTGTACTGGAGGTGGTAGATCATGCCGGTGACCGGGTCGGTGCGACGACCTTCGACGCGGCCGAATAAAACATCATCTGGGGTGTCAAGGACCACAAAGACGCGGGGGCACAGGCCTGCGGCGTCCAGCGCAATCGCTTGAGGGCGGGTGCGCGGGAAGCCGTCCAGCAGCCACCCGTTCATCACCGCATCCTCTTGCGTCAGTCGGTTGCGGATAATGCTGATGATAAGGCTATCCGGGACGAGCTCACCGCGCTGCATGAAGTTCTCGGCAATCTTGCCCAGGTGGGTGCCCTGAGCCACTTCAGCGCGTAGAAGATCACCCGATGAGACGTGCACCGGCTTCTTGCCAACCGCACGCTTGTAGTAGGAGCAGATGTGGTGCGCCTGCGTGCCCTTGCCGCTTGCCGGCGGCCCAGCCAGGGCTACCCTCGGCGGCAGTGACGAGGCCGTCAACTCATGTACATATTGGAGCGGTTTGGTTGGCTTGTCGGTGATGATGCAACGCAAGATGTACTCCATCAGCTGCCCAATGTTGTTGTCCTTGATGTACGTGATCGTGTCCTCGGAGATGCCGTCGTTGGAGGACATGAAGGGGACGGGAAATTTCATGGCGGACGTCGAGCTGGTGGTGTCCGCGAAGGGGGCAGCGGCAGCAGTGGCATCGCAGGTGACAGTGGCCGACTCCGACGTGGCTGCGGCGGTCATTGCATCCGCCGCAGCGGGGGAGTTCGACTGCTGTGACTTTGTCGCCATATCGTGATGGTCGGAGACCGCGTTTATGCTCTGTCCTTTAATTCTGTGAGCAAGCAGAGAGGGAGAGAGAGCAAGGGAGGGCGTGAGGCGTGTGCGCGCGCGTGTATGTGTGAGGGAGGGAGGACTGGTGGTGGTGGCCGCTGTGGCGGTGGTGCTACGGAATGCCGCCGAAGTTCGTCCAAAAATAAACAATGGTGGCTTGCAGGGACTGTGTTAGCGTGAGGGACAGGTGCGCGTGAGCGTATCGTGTGTCTGTGTGGGGATGCAAGGTGGGGGACCGGGAGAGGGAGGGAAGGAGGTGGAGAGGCGGTTGCGTGTAGCGATATCCGCGCGTATGACAACCGTCACGATGGAAGCAGACGGGCGAAGGCCACACACACACAAAATGCGGAGAGGACACAAGGGAAACGGCACCGAGGAGAGAAGAACGCGAGAAGGGGGACGCGATCGGAGTCTGTCCACGTGAGCAAGGACGCATCCATGCATGCATGCATATGTGGGTGTATATGTTCATGTATATACGCGTAAGCGTGTGTGTCGGCGAGTGTTGAGAAGGGCAGGAACAAGAAAAGGGGGGCGAGGAGCAGCGAGAGCGAGACAGTGCCAGAGAGGGGATGAGGAGCGGAGAAGGGCGTGCGCACGGGGTCGGAGGGAAGAGATGGACAAGGACCGGGGTCCACCTCTCAGCCGAACACCGCGGCCACGAAAAACAGATGTGCGTCCTAGCTGGCCCGTATGCGCACGTTGCAACCTTGTCTCTCCTTCGGTTGTGTCGCTTGTCAAGGCGGATTAAAGTAGACACACACACACACACACGCACACGCACACACGAAGAGCAGCAAAATGCGAAGTGATGCGGTGGTGGTGCGGGTAGCCGTGTACATGGTCGGCATAAGAACAAAAGAAGGTCGAGGACGTGTGCGGGTGTGAGGGCTTTACATACGGAGAGGGAGAGGGCTGGACAATGAGAACAATCGTTGCGTCAACAAAGCACAAGAGGCGATGTGCAAGGAGGCAAAATGGGCAGGGGGAGGGAGGCGGGATGGGTGGGGTCGCGCAACACATGTGCAGCGATGGTGGTCATCGGCAGTGGGCGCACGTGATCCGACGTGGGTGGGTGGGTGGGTTGGGAGGGGTATGGAGCGAAAAAGGAAAGACAGCGCTTAAAGGCAGCCAAGACGGTAGTCGACAGAGAGGGTACACCACCTTGCAGCACCTGAGGCAAGCCCGACTCGAGTTGCACACACGTGGCGCACGCCGACGCATTTGGTAGCATGCTACAGTTCCATGAGCCACATAGGCACTGCATCGGCATCCTCTTCCATACCACCGCCACCGCCAGCTGTTTCGGTGACAGCCTTCATCCCCAACCCATCCAAGATGTTCGAGGCAGTCTTTAGCGGAGGAGGAGGG
This sequence comes from Leishmania mexicana MHOM/GT/2001/U1103, assembly GCF_000234665.1. Lineage (NCBI taxonomy): Eukaryota > Euglenozoa > Kinetoplastea > Trypanosomatida > Trypanosomatidae > Leishmania > Leishmania mexicana. Next base: position 497,227 of record NC_018325.1, read on the forward strand.
TATTGTTCCACTTCCTCTTGCTGCTGCTCTGCTGCTGAAGGCTTGGCGGTGTACAAAGTGCAGCCGTCCGAAGAAGTAGGGGACATCGGCGGCGGCGATGCCGGATGCAGGCACGACACCGCGCACCGCGCATCGGTCCCGCTACCCTCTTTCAGGGAGTGGTTTGGGAAGGGCAACGTGTCTGCCACGGAGCCCGATCGCCGGTGCGGTGCCAATGACCGCTGATCTGTATACCCTCCGGCACCCAAGAGCGGGACGGCGACCCCGGCAGCGGGGCTGTTGTCGCTGCGATGACCGCTGCCGTCCATGACGTCCTCCAACTCCTCCGCTCCACCTGAAACGGTGTCCTCGGCGCTAACGTAGTCGTGGGCGGGTTTGTGAAGGGCGTCCATGTCGATATCATCCTGGAGAAAGCAAGGAACGCTTGTCGCACGAGCCTCTGTGACGGCGACTGCTGCGGCACCGACGGCGGCGTCGACCTTCATGCCGTCGCTGTATGGCGGATCCTCATTGCCATCCATGAAAAAGTCGGCCGGGCTCCGCGAGAAGGGGTGTGCCGCACCCACGATCGGGGGGCTAGCAGGGACAGGCGCCTTGACACTCTCGGCATCCGCCGAGGACTGTCTTGGAGAGTCGGCCGCGCCGAATGTGTCTGCCACGGGGCCCGACTCGCGCGCCAAAACGCAACTGAGACGGCGTCGCTGCGGGCTGTGCCTTAGCCGACGCGCCTCACGACGCGCTATGGCGGCAGTGATTCGCTGACGGAGAGCCCTCTGCAACATCTCCGGCATGGCGGTGTCTTCGACGCCGATGTAGTCGATGTGGACATCGGCCGCATCACACCAGTACTCGGTGCAGCAAGGCGGCGACGTTAGCGCGCCAGATGGCGCGGCCGACGCGAGATAATCAGCGTTTCTGTCGTCCACCTCACCACCGCCGGCCTGCCGCGTGCGGTGTGCTTGCCTCACCGTGTGCAGCCCCTCACACCAGTGGACAAGGCACTTGCCACCCTGATAGGTGACCAGGTTGCCCCGCAGCTCGAGTCGGCGCAGTGCGGAAAAGCCGCTGCATGAGAAGCACAGCACCAGCTGTCGAATGGAGGCGTTGTCGAGGCGGTTGTGGCTGAGGTCGATAGTGTGCAAGGTGTGCCGACACTCGCGTAGCACAGGTAAGAGCGCTACGAGTCCACGCGGCCCAATAAGGTTCGTGTTAAGGGACAACACCTGCAGCGGCGTAGCTTGTTCGGCGACAGCGAAGCAACGGGTCAGCGCTGAGTTGGGCAGCACGGTGGCATCGCTACATGCCTGCTCGTACACGGCCACAAGAGTGGAGGACATGGATCAGGGGAGTGTAAAACAACCGAGGAAGAGAGGCCCACACGCACACACAGCTGCATGAACGCACGAGGCAGAGGCAGAGGGAGACCAGGAGGGTGGAGGGGAAGATAGGCAGAATTCGATGGTGACCACGACGACCGCACCAGTGGAACAGGAGGGCAGCATGGGGGATGGGGGGGACGCGTGATGGAGAGGGGCTGTCAGCGCCATATCCAGTCGCCGTGAGAAACCAACGCAGGACCTCGTGTGCATCTTCTCTCTTGCGTGCGCGAGCGCTGAGTCCATCCAACACGTAGGCACGGAGACACCCACACTTCCCTTGTGTGCACCCTTCGACCTGAATACACTATATATAGCCACAGGAGCTCACACCCATGACGGGTGTGTAGGCATACATGGGGGTGGTGGGAAAGGTCTGTGAGGGCTAGAAATGAGAGATGAGAGGGAGGGCCCCTGCACACATGCGCGATCATGCACGCCTCTCATCCCCGCTGTCGCACAGACTGCGCCTATGGCGCACCAATTTGACGTGCGTGTGTGTTCGGAAGAAGCGGCACCAACGCCGTGGTGCGGAAGAAAGGGCGCCGTAGGAGGGGAAGTGAGGGGGAGACCAAGCGTGATCGAGGGAGGGGGAGCACGCCGGGGGCCCACAACTTCAACAGGCGCCACTGTCACAGCTGTCACAGACACATATATATATATATAGACCTATATACGCGTAACGCAATGGTGGAGAGGAGAGGACAGGGAGAGGCGAGCGACGAAGGCGGCGGCGTCGCCAGCGCGAAGCGCATGACTGCAGCCACCTTCTTGGTCGTCCGTGATGGCAAAGGGAAACGTGTCAGCGGCAAAGTCTGGCACTTGACGCGAACGGAAAAAGGGGCAACGACTGCGCCTCCTCCGCGCATACACCACACAAACCCGCTCAAGGCAACTCTGACGTAGCTAATCAACGCTGGCCGCAAGACAAGAAAGCCAGAGAGGAGAGGGGAGGGGAGGAAACCTTCTCCGAGACGGCGACGCCGATCAGGGCCCGAGAGGGCGTGGACGACTCTACACAGAGAAAAGGGAGGGAATGACAGCGGGGGGGGTGGGGAACGCAGATTCGTCACGCAGAGCACCACCGAGGCTGTGCAAGCTGACGCTCCACACAGATCGCTCGCGTCCTGCCTGTCCACGTTCTCCTCTGCTCAACAAGGCTTTACAACAACAGCGTGCGCCACGTATCCCGCCTCACCCCTCTCCCCCATGTTCGCTGATGTTCTTCTCTTTTCTCCAGCCCGCTATCATCACCTGGTGCCGTTGCCAGCGACGTAATGCGCTGTGCGCGCCACAGAGCGTCAGCGAGTTCTCTTCGATGCCAATGCCTCCTGCCGCGCGGCCTTGAGCTTGTCACGCAGCCAGTCGGTTGTCTTCTTGTCAATGCCCAAGTCACGAAGTGCCACGCACATGTACGTGACAAGGCTAGGACGGGCTGACAGCAGGTGAGCGTTGCTGTAAGAGCTCGGACCTTGGCCAGCGGACGTATAGATACTCTCTTTGCCGAGGCGCTCCTCTTCGGCCGCTGTGGCAGACGAGGCCACCGCTTCTGCGGCACGGCTGCCGTTGGCGCCTCGGCCGTGATGGTGGTCGCGTGAGCCGGCGCCGTTCCCCCCAGCGGGGCTCTCGTTATTCTCTGCGCTCGCCCGTTCCTGCGGCTCTAGCATGAGGGCGTCACAGCAGAGGATTCGATGGTAATCCCACCCGCACTTTTCCAGCTCCGCGATGACTTCGATCACGTGCTCCGACGAGTCCCGCTTCGCCGTCAACTTTGTTGCCACTTTAGGGTTCACCGTCTTGTCAGAGAGAGCCAGGGACGCGGCGAAGAGGCCGATGCCGAGGTCGAGTGGTCCGGTCTTGGTGCCCACAATGACGGCAAAGTATGAAAACCACTTCTCCGTTCCGCCGAGGTCGGCGCGGAAGGTCACATGGTAGGCGTAGAACATCTCCAGCACGCGTCGCACCAGGAGGTGCGCGCGGTCGCGCCATCGGTTGTCGATGTAGTAGTAGCCGAGCGCGTGGAGAAAGCGGCAGTCCACGGGGCTCATGGCGCCGTGAGAGGCTATACAGCCCTCGAAGAAGGCGTCCGCGGCGCTGGCGACGATCTCCATGTGCGGCACTTGCCCTTCGTACTGGGCCGACAGCGCCTGGAGGACGCTGTTGTCTGGGTAAGAGCCGTAGGACTTGAGCACCTCGAGAATGTACGTGCCCTCTTCGGAGCTATCCGCGAAGTACGGATCGCGCGGCCGCGGGCGTGGGCGGCGGGCTTTCTCCGCCTCCAGCTCACCGCCGCGGGAGCGCGTCGGCGGGCCTGGCAGCCCCTCGAGCTCCTCGTTGATGGCGGTCTTCCCCTCACCCTCCAACAGCTCTTCGTTGGTGGGATCAGGGCCGAGGTCGAATGCGTTCGCTACGGGGTGCCCCTTCTCGTTGCCACCAGCTTCCACATCCGATGCGGGGCGCGTGCCATCAGAGACAGGGCCAGGTCGGTATGCTAGTGATTCGCTGAAGGGCAGCACCAAGTAGTGGCGCGGGGTCGTGCTGCGGCAGTAGTGCCGCAGCAGGGCGGACATGATGTAAGTATCCCCTTGCAGAGACGTCCCCTCCACCTCGGCGCGGTGCAGCACCTTCAGAGCCTCCAGGAGCGACGCCTTGGGCTTGCGCTCCGCCAGCTCGTCGATGCGCTGCGCAAAGTACGAACGCTCGTCACGCCGCCGCGATGCAGTAGAGGTGGTGGGGGTCGAGGCGGCGGCACTCGTGTGCGCAGCTGCCGCGCCAGCGCCCCCAGACGCCAGCGGCGAGCGAGGCGGCAGCGGCGACGGCGAGTGAGACTGCGACTGCGACTGGGTCGCGCTAGTGGCGCTTGCCATGTTCTTGAGCACCGTCGTGAAGTGCAGCTTCGCGTACTCCATGCGAGACTGCTTGCACAGGATTCGCAGCGTGGACTCCTCGGGTGCGATGTTGTAGTCCAGCATCAGGTCATACGCGTCCAGTACCGCGTTCGCGTCCGTAAGGTTGTTGAACAGCATCGCAAACGGCCTCACAGACAGCGGGATGACCCCAGCGGTGGTGACGCTCTCAAACACGTCCGCCGCAGCCTTGCCCTTCATGAAGCGCAGGTAGATGCGCTCCAGCTGCTCCGCGGCGGCCAGCGAGAGCGGAATGCTGCGCTGGTTCAGGTACTCGATGAATTTTACCAGTGTGGCGACGTCCGGTGGAGGGTGCTTCATCAGCGCCGCACAGACAACGTACTGCGTTGACAGCTCCGAGGCGTCCATCACCGTGACGTCCAGCAGGTGCACCGCGCTCATGGTGTCTTGCAGCATCGCGCGCAAGTGGTCGGAGCAGCGCTCGAACAGCCGCTCAAAATCGTTCACAATCTCCTCGTGATGCTCCTGCTCGTCAGGCATCTGACGCATCGACGCCAGCAGCACCTGGCCCCAGGCATCCTCGATCCGCTGCTCGAGCAGGTACAGCTGGTAGGTGTCGTCAGAGACTGTCGACGGCTTGGGAAGGCTGTAGTTGCCGTTGACGCCGATCGCGCGCCCCTGCGGCGTTGTCAGCCGCCATGTTAAGAAGTCGGGGCCCAAGACGTTCAGCGAGCGTCCCAGCAAGTCGAGCTCGCGCATCTCTTCGCGGCACGCCACCGCCATCGCGGCGACCTCCTCCACCGCGGAGGTGGCCATCAACATATCAAACTGCTGCAGGACCATCGTGTATTCAGCCTTGCGGAACGGTCCGCTGATGCCACCCGCGATTTGATGCACATCCTTCGCCAGCGCAGCAAGGTGCGGGTTGACTGGCGCAGGCCCGCCGTACGCCATCCCCGGGTGCGCGTCAGACACAAACAAAGGGCTACGCAAGTGATGAGGAAAGGATGAGTGACGCACGCACGCACTTTGCGTGTCAGCGTGTGCGTGTACACCCGTCAGGCGCGTACGCCTCTTGGGAAGACCAGCGACAAGACGGAAAAGGGAGATAAGAGAGGCTTGATTGCCTGTACACCTGTGTACGGTTGCGTGCCTGTGCGTGCGTCAACCTCTTCCGTTTCCCGTCCCTTCGCGGAGGCAACGTGTTTCCGTCTTACGTGCGTGTGCGTGTCTGTGCACAGATCGGTGCCCTGGTGTCTCGTCGTCCTATGCGTGGGTGGTGGTGATGGTGGTGCTGGGGGGGGGTGTAGTCGTTCCTGATGGTGCGTACGCCTTGCACGCACCGTCCCCTCCACACACACACACGCAGAGAGAGAGTTGGGAAGGAAAGGAAAGCGCGGCTGCACAGGGGCCCTCAAAGGACGGCCACAGCGCACTGCTGTGCGGGTGCGTTTTTGTGAGGTGAACCTTTTCGGGCTTGTGTGCGCAATCTCTGCCCACGCCCTGCTCCCCCAAACGATCTCCGGTGTGATGCGCGCGTGTTCCTGTTTTAGCAGCACCTTCTCCGTCGTCTCTCTCTCTCGCTTCGATGCCTGCGCTTGACTGGCCTCGACGAGCGCCTCTTGGCAAGCACGCAGAGAGGGGCGTGCGGTAGAGCAGGCGTAGGAAAACAACCTTCCCCCCGAGTTGTAACGCGGGGCGTGGAAGTTGTGGTGGGAGGCACCGGTGCCAGCCGAAGCCACAGCCAGCGAACAAACAATGATCGGCAGGGGGGGGGCGAGCGCACGCGGTAGAGGAGGAGAATTAGAAGCGCCACACGAACCGCCCGCGTCCCGCACACGAGGAGAAAGACGCCAATTGCCCCTTCTTCGCACGCCAACAACAACCAACCCACGTGCACGAACACACGCCAGCGTCCGCGAGCTGGCCACGCCGCGGAAACACCCAGAAATTAGGCCGCCCGCAGTCTATCAAAGGTGCGACGCGAGGCAGGAAGGGGGGGGGGTGGAGGTTGAGGAAAGCGAAACCACCCAAAAAAGGAAAACGTAAGATGAAGAGGGACGAGAAGAGGGAGGTGTGTGTGTGTGCGTGTGCGCTGTAAGCGACAGCGACGAGACGGGACACTCCACGGACACACAGGCACTAAGTCCACCGCGTCGATGCTCAACAAGCAACGAACAACAACAGGGAAAGACAAGAACAGCGATACAGATAACGGCGCGTGTGCGTGTGTGTCGGGGAGGGAGGGAGGGAGGGAGGGCGTCGTGGTGTAAGCCATGCGCGATGCCGCCTCTGCTTCCTATTTCGCCTGTGTGCGCGTGTAACACGCTCGCTGGAGCCCCCTCACATACACAGAGGGACAGTCAAGCGTCAAGAGGGTGGTGATGTAGGTTGAACAAGAAAAAGGGATCTAACCGACGCACCCCTCACCTGTTGGACATACGCGTGCGCGTCGATGAGCAGCTCAAGGACAAAGTGAGGTGATTGGGGGGAGGGGGGAGAGCGGGATGGACTGCTTGGTCCTCGCAGCCAAGTGAACGCGCGCGCGCCAAGCGGATGAGAAGGAGCACCTCTTGTGCGGAAGCACTCGAAGGCGTGGGCGCGGGGGGGGGGAGGGAGGGAGGGAGGGAGGGAGAAGGCTGCGCAGGCGACTTGGTTACAGTGAACACTTGCGTGGGTGGGAGGGGGGGGGGAGCGAAGGACGTTTTCGGTACGACACCGAGACGTGCACAACCCTCGGACTACGGAAGAAAAAAATGAAGACAGCTACACACACGCGCGTACTTGCAGGCACGCCGCGTGCTGCCAAGACACCGACACGTACACGACTGAAGCACAAAAGGCGCACGTCTAAAGCGCTTGACGAGTAGGACTGCGGCCGAAAGCAGGTAGAAGGATACACACACACACACACACACACATACACACAGACGCACGCACCTACGAGTGCTGGATACGGCGGTCGACCTGATGGCCGAACGTGGCACAAACTGTAGCGATGCCTCGATGAAGAATATGAGGGGAAGGAGTAGGAAGGATTGGGGAGGAAGGGTATGGGGAGCGCGTGGATGGGCCGAGAGAGAGAGAGAGGCAGGCAGACAGGAAATGAGATCTTCGTAAGGTGAGCACGCTGCACTGGTTGTATAGTCGCCGGTAGTTCGCCCCTGGGGTGTGCTCTGTGATGGCTGTAAAAGACAGGGGTTGGAGGTGGATGGGGAACGTGGCCGCTGCTCTTGCTCGATTTATGTTACGTCAAAAAAGACGTGGGTTGGTGGTATGGAGCGTGACGGTGACGAGGGAGGGGATTTAGTGAGCGAGCGAGCAAGACAGAGACGAGCAGCTGGGCAGGTCGTTTGGGTCGGTGTACGCGACGATGGACACGAGAACACAAGCGCGTAGGGGAGGCAGAGCTGAATGAAGGAGGGAGATGGCGTGGGTCGGTGGTGTTGGTGGTGGTGGTGGTGGTGATGGTGTTTGTTAAAGAATCCTGCGAGGGGGCGTGCATGTAAGGTGCGTGGATGCATAGGCGTGTGCGTGGCGTCACGCGCGAGTAGACGCGAGAGAGACACGCCCAGAAGAAAGGATACGAGTGTGGCCAGCGATTATTCCGCGGTGGCACAGGGGAGAGAGGGAGGGAGGGTTGCGCCATACGACGTGTACAACGCCAAAGGGGAGCAAGGGGGGAGAGGGAGGGGAAGCGATGCAGGGTGACGATGGCGCCGACTGCGGATCCCTCCCATGAACACCGCAGCAGGAAGGGTGTGGACGAGATGGGAAAGGTGGCGGGCAGGACAGCGCTACGACACACGCACGTCAGCAAGGGAGCTCGGGTAGCTTCACCACAGTGAGAGGGTGGGAGGACAAGGGGGGAGGGACACACACACACACACACACACACACCGCAAGCCGCTGTCGAAGGATGCGCTTCTTTCCGCTGCGACACTCCTCCCCCTCCTCGGCAGCCTCCGAGACCACCGCCCAGTTTGTGTGACAGTAGACGCAGACGACACACCCAACAACGAGCGGACGAGAGAGAGAAGGGGGAGGGGGGAGCGCGCGCGCCTGCTGATGATCGCGCAACGCAAAACGGAATCGCAGATGCTCACGCGCGTGTAGCTTGGTAGGCGCCACGGCCAGCGATGCAGAGCACACACAGCCAAGGCGAAAGCAGAAGAAGAAAAGAATACCGCTCACGGACGCACATGCGAATGGGTATCGTCTCTCTCTCCCTCGACGTGTGTGAGGGTCGCGCGTGGCGCATGCCCTATACAAGACAAGGTGCGGCGGGGTGGGTGGGTGGCAATGAGCCCGCTCACGAGACACCGCAGTTTGCGCTCCATGTACATCGGGTCTATCGATTTTCCGTGCACCGTCATCGCCACCAGCCACCACAGCCATCGCCGTTCGCCACAATTCCAACAAGACGTCCACCACGCGACAGGGGGGGGGAGTCAAACGGTGCATCGAAGAATGGCACGTGTGCGGCAATGGGGCAAAACGTGGCCTGCAAAAAGGGTGCGGGACTGCAAGCCATGCTCCAGCTCGCTGTCTGCCTTCCTGGCCTGCTTGTTAGCCGTCTGAGCAAACACTGCTGGACATCGGTGTTAGATCACCGCACAGGTTGAGACCCTCCAGCAAGGCGTCGAACGACGCGTCGAGGCCGGCGGCGCCGCCAGCGTTGCTGATGACCCCCTGCTTCTCCCGATAGTCGACATCGATGGCTCCCTCGAAGCCCCACGCCGCCGCCCCGTGCTGCGGACCAAGTAGAGACCGCAGTGTAACCCCGGACTGGGCGTGCTCCGCCGCAGAGGCGCGGCCAAACATGCTTGCCGCGCCACCCCCGCGGCCGCTACTGCCTGCTTCTGAATCGCCACCCGTGCTATTCATTATCGACTGATCAAGCCGGGCACGCGTGCGGTAGGGCATGTACTCGAGGCACACGCTGTTCGCACAGAAGAGCGCCGTGGCAGGTGCGGCGGCGGGTGTTGTTGCCACGACTCTGGGCCTGGACGCGTCTGCAGAGGGGGCACGCGTCGCCTCACCAAGCCGCATCACACCCAGGCACCCATTGCAGTGGCGGCAATGCACGAGGAAGCGCAACCCGCCCGCGGCCACATCGAGCTCCGGAGCGGCCTCCACTCTGCCGTTCGATTTGGCGGCTGGGAAGCTCGGTGACGAAGAGCGCCGCCCACGCGACTGCGTCGGCGCTCCGCTTTTCACGGTTGGCGTGCACACGCGGAGCTCCACGCCGTTCATGTGCAGGGCATCGAACACTGCTATGCCGCGAAGAGAGAAAGATGCCGGCATCACTTGGTGAGATGGCTCGCAGATCGGTGTTCCGCACCGCACGCACGCGTAGAAGCCATTGGTGCGCTGCTGGCTCTCGAGGTGCACAAACATATCGGGCAGCGCAGATGCTTTCGCCTTCGGCGCTGGCAAGAGGTCAGCAGGGCTTACGTAGGCTTGCGCCCACAGATGGCTGGTGTAGGGTGCCTCCAGCGACACGCCCTCGAGCAACGACCAGACCAAGCCCGGGAGCTCTTCCTCAGTTCTCCAGTTCTGCATGTCGGTGAAGAAGAGCTCGTCCATGTCATGCAGAACATACGGAAGATCAATGCTAGCTCCATTCTGCGGCTGCTCCTCCTGCTGCGCCGATGACGACGGGCAGCCGGCGCCCGGTAGTGCTGGCGCTGAGCACGCAGCGGCGGCATCATTTGCCGCGATGCTCAGAGATGTGTCGGACGACGTGTGTCGCTGTCCATTGCGCTCCGGCTGGGCGGGTTGCCGTGACAGGGCCCTATGTATGGCAGCCGTCCCGAAAACGCGAGATTCGCTACGGTGTGTGGGGCGGTTGCCTAGTATGCCGCCACCGCTGCGCTGTAATGCAAGCGCACGTGGCTTTGGGCGGCCTTGCGGGACTGTGGAGGACGCCACAGCAGAGGGCTTCGACGCCACGTCCATGGCGCCCCCTCTGCGCTGCGGTGTGGGGCTCCTTGTTGCAGCGAGACCGGGGGTGCGCCGTGGCTCCCCCGACAAGGGCCGCGCCTCTCTATTGTAGTCTGGCATGACCTCACCAGCACTGCTCCCTGATGCGCTGCCTCGGCTAGCTGGTGCCGTCCCCGCAAACAGCCGCCGTACCGAAGCTGCTGTGATAGCTCTCTTCGGCGACGCGGATGGCGCGCGGTGTGGTGTCGGGTGGCCCACCTGCGACACAGACGGTAGGCGGCACTGGCCATCCTGGCGCTGCTTGCTGCTACTGCGAGCGCCTGCTGCGGTGCTGAAGCTCGAGGAAGACGAGGAGGATGGTGATGGGTGTCGCGCAGGCCGCGTGGAGCTCACCTGATGGTGCGGGCCTGTGCGCAGCGACGGTGGGAGAGGGGCAAGTCGACGCCCAGCCGCTACGTTGCGTCTCGGTGGCGGCGGTGACGGGCCACTCGGCGGATTGTACGAAGAGGACGCGTGAGACATCGGCACAAACATCACCGCCGAGGACGAAGAAGCCCGTGCGACTGCGGTGGAGAGAAAGGAGAGGCAGTGGCGCCCGAGTATATGGATGGAGGGTTGTGAATCGGGAGCAGCGGGGGCGGCGGCCATGGACTAGCGGAGTGAGTACACGGCACCATACAAGGCAGCACACATACACACACACACAGACACACGCTAAATACAAAAGGAGGGAGGACCACCCTGCAAGACGAGGCTGGCGAGACTCCCCTCTGCACAAGCGCCACAGTAGTGGAGAGCTTCTCGTTCTCCGACAACGGGGGTGGGCACCTCGACGATCTGCCCAGTTCCATGCACGTGACGCACTCGGCCGCACGTGCATACGCCCAGACACAGAGGAAGAGGAAGAGCGGTAACAAGAGAAAGAGTAAGAAGACAGGCGGGGGCAGGGCGAGCTTGAACCATGTAGGGTGCCGTGGCAGCAGCCACGCAACAGGGAGCTGCGCTCTGTTTCGTCCGAGAGATCATAGCGCGCGAGGATGGCAACAGCGTCGCTCCCTCCTCTCTCTCCCCTCCTCCGCGAGATGCACCGCGACGACTAACTCAGCAGCTGACAGAGGAAGGCGTGAAGAGGCCAGAATCTTCGCTCTCGCCAGCGTGTAGGACCGCCTCTCCCCAAGTGCGTTGCCGTTTTGTTTTCCATTAGTCTCCGTCGCCTGTCCAGTTGACAAGAGAGAGAGGGAGGGAGGAGGGGGGAGGCAGAGAGCCGGCGACACGAGAACCTCAGTCTCCCCCCCGTCCACCCCCGCCTCGATGTTCAAGGAACGCAACATGAGGATAACTGGAAGAAGCATAAGGCTGAGCAAGACAGGAGGAGGAGGGGGCGGGGGCCGAGACAGAGACGGGAGACGGGACTTAGCATTCGGTGACCAACAGACACGCGCAGGACTTCCGAACACGTAAAGGACGCAGCGGAAGCAGCCACGAGAAATGGCCGGGGCTAGTGACTAGTGTTGGTGTTGTGTAGGTTGTGTAGGTTGTGTGGGAGGAGGAGCAAGAGGCGAGACAGCACGTGCAACACAGGTCACCAAACAAAGGGATCAACATCACGAAGAGGAGTAAGAGAGCTGCAGTCACTGGGCATGCACCGGATCGACAACGTAGAGATGCGGAGGGGGGAGGGGAGGGAGGAGGAGGGGCAGACGTGCATGACGCACACCATACAAGAGAGAGAGTGAGAAAAGGGAGGCGCAGCAGCAGAAGGCCGCAAAGCACGCGAGCCCCGAGTAGAAGAGCCCCGCAGGCAGTCATGCAGAGAGGCTAATAGGGCCAAGGCGAAGGGGACGACATCATATGCGGCGTAGAGTTGATGGGGGAGAGTGGCGGGGGGGGCAGAGCACCAAACACACGCACACGCACAGACAGGCAGAGAGAAAACGAGAGCGTGACAGTCGTGAAAGGCGGTACATTCGCAAGCAGGCCCGGCTACTGCTGTGCCTCACCGTGTCCCCCCTCCCTCTCGCCGCAAAGCAGTCCCTCGTGTATGTCGGGGGGAAAGGAGGGGGGAGGGCCCAGTCGCCCACTTTTCGACTTCCGCACGTACATGCGTTCCGTCGCCTCCTTTTCCCCATTCCTTCTGCCCTTCGCTACCTGGCAAACAGCGAAGCAAGGAAAGGCGACCGTTTCACCGGCTACTTCGGTGCCGAGTTCGGAGCCTGCGTCGTCACCGACTCCCTCTTCCTGCCGTTTCCAGCAAAGAACGTGAAGTAGACCAATAGGAGCATGAAGCCCACGGCGCCGGCCAGCATAATGCGCCCCTTCATCGAGCTCCACCACATCTGGTTGCGCAGATCACGGCTGCTGCGCTGGAAGCCCTCTGCCTGAAACTGCAGATCATCAGTGGCCTGCACAATGTCGTCGATGCGCTGTCCACGCTGGATAACACGCTCGACGTTGTCCAGCGCCATGTTCTTTACTTCATCGACGACTAGCTTCACCTTCGTCACCTTGTTCTCCGCCGAGCCCGCAGCGGCGCCGCTGCTGTGCTTCATCAGTAGGTCACGCGCCGGACGCACAAAAACGTCCGCCAGCTTTGGATTCAGCGTCGACGGAGGCTCGACAAACATCTTCTTGAAGAGAGCCGCCAGCTCGTCCAGCGCGGCGTGCCCGTCTCGGCGGCTGACTGCCTTGGCACCGATAATGCCGTAACCAAACACGTCATCCGTCATGAGGTGGTAGGACAAGGTCACCTCCTGGTTCGGGTCTTTGTCGGCTGTCACGTTGAAGAATGCAGAGGTGCGGAAGTGCGGAGCACTGCAGCGGCTGACGAGGTCTGCCCATGCGGTGCCTGGAATCGTGAAGCCGTTCGTGGGCGCGCTAGGCGTCTTGCAGAGCATCACGCGATCCACCAGGCGTACCACGACGGCTCCGTAGAGCGCGTGGAACTCCTCGTTCACGTTGCTAGTCATGGTGGTGACGCACGAGGAACAAGTCCAGAGAAAAAGGGCGAAATGAGATGTGCAGGCCTGAGGTGGGGGGAGGGGGAGGGGGCTGGAAGGAGAAAGCAGGAGGGCTGCGGAGTCGGTAGGGAGGGGGGGGGGCGAGGAAGCGCTTCAGATCCAATCACGAGAGAAAAGGGTTGGCCGCGGAACGCAAAGAGCGTGGCGTGAATGAGGCTGAGCGCGCAAACGTCATGGTGCGTGGACAACACACACACACGTGAGCGCAGGTGAGTGTGCGCGGGTGTGCCAGACGCGTGCCCGAGAAGGTGAAACGCGACGAGGAGCCGAAAACGCAGAGCAGAGAGGAAAGATAGCGAGATGACGAGGATCGCGGAAGACAGCGCGTGCGTGGGAAGCCGCGAGCAACGACATCGGAAGTGATGATGTTCATTATGCGGGGGCCCATCACGGCAAACAAGTCGCTACGGGTGCGCGTGCTCACGTCCCGAGAAACCCTGCGGACGTCGACCTCACAGCAAAAAAAAAGTGGCGCCGATGTGGGCGACTTCCCGCGCCATAGGCGCGTCCTTTGACCGCGTTGTTCTCCACAAGAGGGACGGAGGGACGGGGGGGAGGGGAGTCGAGAAGACGGCGCAGCACCATCCGGTGCCAATTTTTTTTTGAGGGGTGGGGGTTAGAGGGAGACGGAAGGCAAAGGCTCTCCCCCCAACAGCGGTATCCACAGCCAACACCTTCATCACCAATCCCCCCACAACATCATCTCTATTTCTCTCTCATCGGCGTCGTCATCGTAGTGACGGCTATGATGGACTTCACTGTCCAGAGAGTTGCGTGTCGCGTGCACCGCTTCACAAAAGGCCTCCGCTTTCTGGTGTGTATCAGTGCTTGACTGACACAGCCTGGGAACTCGTAAGTCTCCGCTGGTGTTCTTGTCGTCGTGGGATGTGCGGCAAGCGTGCCTGCGTGGATGCACTGCAAACCGTCCATTCCGGCACACGCGCACGTACACCACATGCAGGCACTCCAGCAGATACGGAACAATACAAAAGAAAGCGAGACGAAGAGGGCAAGGGCACATGGACTGCACTCCAGCCGTCCTCGCGCCTCAACACCGCGCCCTCCTCCTCCCCTGGCCTTCTTTGGGACTCACCACGTCCCCGCATTTACCTCCACCGCTGTCCAGCCTCGACAGCAACAAGAGTCGTCCCATGATGGGAGACAAGTGTACCCGCACGGTGGGAACACGGCCGGCCCAAAGATCCGCGCGGTCGCGCCTACACGCGAGAAAGCGGGGGTGAAGGAGCGAGAAGAGAGCGACCAAGACGCCGAACTTCATCGCCGCGTTCGTGTGTTGCTTTTCCTCTCGGTCAAGGGCGGGGGCGAAGGCGAAACAAAACGTTTGCTCCTTGATTTCTGGTCGCCCCTTGTCCAGCGCCTCGCTCTCGCTCTCTCTCTCGCTGGCGTACTCGCACACATTCCACGTGTCCATGTATCGTTCAGTCCCATTTCTGGTGGCGCTACTGCCCTCGAGCCCCCTCCCCCTCCACACACTGGCGCAGCCACAGCCGGTAAAGCCAGCAGATGTGAGATGAGTCTAACCATGAACTGCCACGGAGAATACTAAAACGCCATGGTGCGCTTTCTGACGTTGTCATCGCGGTCAGCGCGGGTTGTGCTGCGTTCCAGATGAAGCGGGGGCCTGCATCCACTTTGCAAGGGTGAGTGCCAGCTGCGGCCTTGTTGTTGCCGCACGCGTCAGCTGTCTTGATGGAGGCAACGATTCTTTCAGAGGCAAGCACCGGCGGTCATGGTGGTCCCTTCTACCTTGACATGGCGACAACACCGGCACAGCCCTGGCATCGGAAGAAACGGTCGACTGCTCCACTGGAAAAGGAACACGGATTTGGGGGTGTCCTCAGCGAGGGGGCTGGAGAGCGTTGGCATGCTCGACCAACGACGTAAACAACAGAGAGCACGGCAGAATGGCGGAAAACACGCTGAGAGCTCAACAAGTGCGACCACAGAGGGCAACAAGCGCGTATACCTGTGCGCGCGCCACGCAGGGTGGGGTGGGGTGGGGGGATTTCATGAGGCAACAACAACAGATAAAAGAAAAGACGGCTCCCGTGTAGGCGCTGCACGCGCCTGGACTCGAACACACACGAACCTGAAAACGGCAGCAAGAGAGGACGGAGAAGGCGCAGCGGGCAACACGAGCACCCCTCACCCCTCTCGCCTTCAACTGGTACGAAGCCACTTACGCAACGTGTGCAGTACTCATCGAGAGCGGCGCTCGAGAGAGAGGGTCGTGGTGGCACTGGTGGACGCGAGTACGCAAGGATGCAGTGGCGTCACATTACATATGTATATAGAACTACATATTCGATGCGGGACGAGGCGAAGCAATGCTGATGAGGATGCACGACATGGGGCTTGCTCATCTCTTGTAGGGCACGTCGGAGGGGTGCGTGCGTCGTCCGCGACATTGCGATCCTTGGCTTCAGATGCTTTTCGATGCGATGCAATTCTTTCCCGCTCGCTGTGGCTCGCATTGGCGAGCGTGGCGTTTCCCACGTCGGATCGAAACGCGGCACCGCAGCGGAAAGCGTTGCAGGCCTTCACCACACCGCATGTCGTCGAGCGAGAGAGGAGAGGGAGCGGTGACGCGAACCAGCTTGGGGGTGGGGGTGGGGAGATCGCACACATACGCGGGAAACCAGTCGCGCCTCCGCGGCGCGCCGAGGAACGGACTAGCCAGTTCACGTGACAGGCCGCACAAGCGCCTTCACGGGGGGAGGGGAAGCGGTGGTACTGAACCGTGTGATACCACCCATCGAGGTGACTGGCATCATCAGGGGATGCGGAGATGCATAGAGGATAGACAGGACACGACCCGTTGCACACGCATTCACTCAAACACGAAGGGAGATCGACACAGCGGGCATGAGTAGTGACCCAGAGTGATCCAGCGGAGAATGCATGGCTCGTGAAAGCGATGGCCGCAGTACACCTCACGCACTGTTTTCGCGTCCTTCGCTGCCTCGGTTGTGTCGACGTGTGCCAGTGGCCGGGTTGCATCGGAAGAAGCTGCAGCATCCGAGGAGGGCACAGAAGGCAGCAGGGAGGATGCTTGTGATGGTAATGGAGGCGAGTGGAATGCCGTCGCCGGCTTCTTGCGGTCAGCGGTGGATAGCTCGGAAGGTGACGTGGCTGAGTTTGGCACGCTTTCGGGTGCAGCGCGCACCACTGACGGCCGAAACAGTGGCTCCAGGCAGATGGCGCACTCCTTCACGTCTGGCGCAGGCGGGGATGGGCTCACAGAGGTATCCGCGTCGTCAGTCTCACCACGGCTGGTGGAGGCGGCGGCAGTTACTGGAGAGGATAGGGGCGGCTGCACAACGTCAAAGGTAGAAATTACCTCCTCTGGCGAAAAGGGAGGACAGCTCTGTGCGTGCCACTCGCGTGCAGCGGTGTTGACAGGGGTGGTGTCACTGAGCAGGTCCACCAGTCCTGGCAGGTCAGAGAGATCCATCGCTGCGGCCATGACGGCGGACACCGCCGCTGGAACACCGGAGAAGACATCCGTCACGCCTGCATTGCCACCTACCGCAGTGCCGTCTGCGTCGCCGACGTTGATGACGACGGTGTGTACGTGCATGTGCGGGGTTGCCGCGTCCGCAGCATTATTGCCGTTACTGGCAGCGGAGGACGGGAAGCCGGATGGAAACATTATGTGCACAAGGTATAGATGAAGGCGTGGAAGACTGTGGTGGAGGTGAGGGGAGGGTTGTGTGCGTTGTGTGTGTGTGTGTGTGCGGAGAAGACGCGTGCACAGGCGCCCACAGAGTAATAAAAAAAATATAGACAAAGATCACACACCAGAAGGGCGGGCTGCGCGTGCGTTGACAAGAGACACAATGACTGTCTACGTATGTTCGCTGGTGTGTGCGAGTGCACGAGAGGGAGGACGAAGTAAGAGGAAGACGGGTGATGCGACAGGCAGGCAGAGACGTGCCGAAGAAGAGCTTCATCCAGTTGGCGAAGCAGCTCACTCCCTCCGGGGGAAAAAACGTCGAAACGAATGAATTCGTTGAAGGGAGGTGTACCAAACACGGTGCACGATGGATGCACGAGACTGCAGAAAGGACAGGCCCACAACACCGTCACACACACGACACGCGCCTTTTTTTCACGTGTGTGCCCACGCCGGCAAGCTTTGCTGAGGGGGTAGCGATCTGTTCACGCTTGTGTCTTTCACGACAACGACGACGGCGACGCCTGTTTCGGCGGAGTTTAGCAAGGGAAGCAGAGAACACGGCGTGCAGGAATACACAGCACAGACCTGAATCCCGTGTGCAGGACATTAGAAAAGTGCCGAAAGCAAAAACAAGGGGGGGGGGCTGCGCTCCAGGGCTCGTAGCAACGATGCTCGATGAAGCAGTAGGTTCGCGCGACGTGTCCTCGACCTGTTCGTTGCATGGAAGAATGGCGGGACGGCGTTTGGGGGAGGGAGGGGGATGCGAGCGACTGAGAAGTCGCAGCACTCAGCCGTAGTGAGGGAATAAGGAAACCAACGAACACGGCGCGGACGCGCGCACCTTAGCTGTACTCCCTTGTACAACAGCCAGGTCGTGTCTGCTGCTGCGCTTCCTGTTTTCCAACGCTTGCTTGCCTGGATTGATGTCCTTCTTACCGCCTACGCACGTGCTCGTCCCTGAGCGATTCGTGCAGGGGGAGAGGGAGGGAGGGGGGGGGGCGCCGCAGCGGTGTGGCTGCAACTCGACTGCCCGTCCACCTCTTGCCCTGTCCGCGATCAACCCAACAGCACGACCTGTGGTGAGGGCAGAGGCTCAACAAGGGCAACAGCCATCGTGCGCCGCAGCGGTAGCTGGCCCGAACAGACGCACAGGCCACAGAAGATGGGCGCAGCACTGATGATGATGGAAGCGCGATGGCGTACGTGCGCGTTGAGTCGTCGGCACACGGCTCCCCAGCAAGGCGCCGACGCAGTCCCCTGAGAGCACGACCCCTGCTTCACACTCTGCTCCCTCCCCCCATCCGCCCGCTGTGCAGGTGGCGCCACCACTGGTGCATAACCCCTCAGGGCGGCACTCAGGCGCCCCACAGCAGGAGGCAGCGTGAAGACCGGGGGGGGGGGATGCCTTTTGAGTAGCCGTGGCACTCTGCCTAGCACATGGACGGCACAGGCGTGTGCAATGTCGCCGGTCGCTCTAACTTCCCTGCGTTGCGGGCACCGGGCTGCCTCCCTCACACACGCAGAGAGTCAGGTCGGGAGGGGTGCGCTGGTACTGGGCCCTGTCATACCACGCACTGGGCCGTGTGTGTGTGTGTGTCTGTGTCTGCTTCCCCTCTCGTCATCATCCGGGACTGTAAATTCGTCGGGAAGAAGACCACATACAGCGCAGGCCGTCTGCATACACTTGTGTCATCGTGTGTGCTGGAGACAGTCACGTATCGGCAATCGCGTCGTGACTCGTACTTCTGCTGCTGCATGCTCCGAGTCCACGAGTGTTCGGCGGGTGGGGGGAGTGAGAGTGGGGGGGGGGCAGGCTGTGGAGACCCTGCTGCACTCCTTGCATACGTCTGCCTCGCGATACTTGACGCTCAACAGTGCCCGTCGTCCCCACTTTCTGCCGTGTTAGCTAAAGATGTCCTTTGTGTTTGAAGTCATCGCACAACTTGGGTAGGACACGAGCCGGGATGGGTGGGAGGCGCCGTATGCGACGCTGGTGTCCACAGACGTACGTGGATGCAGCGGGGTATCCTCGTCGAGGGAGGTGCCCCGCGCCAGAGCCATCCCTCCTGCAGACATCGTCCACGACATACAACAGACGAAAAACAAAAGAAGAGCAGCGTCTCCTTCACCGGCACCTGCGCGCGCGTGAGCCCTCGCAGGTGTGGTGGCGTGTGCGTGTGCGGTACACAGACGACGTCCGTCGCCACTACAGAATGCAGGACAGTGCCCACCACGACCGCAGATCACGTGGAGTCACGCCTTTCAATCTATATCTGCGTTGATGTACATCTATGTAAGAAAAAAAAAGAGCGTGCACACCACCGCCATGCGGCCATGGCACCTCTGCGCGTGATGCGTACGACACAGCAGAGAGAGGGGTGGGAGGAGGGTGGGCGTGGGTGGGGGATTCGTTTGTTGGTGGGGTGGGTGGGCAGCGGAACGGCGCACACGACCTGCCGCTCTCTCCTTCTCCTCCGCGCAGCTGATTTTGGTCTTCGTTACCGAAACAGACGGACACGAACTCCTTAACACACACACACACACACACACACACAGGCACAGACGCACGCACGCAGGCTTAGAGAGGAGGTGTCCGAGCGTGGGGGCGACGCTGGCGAGGGCGCAAACACTCCGCTCGCCTCCGTTTCCCTAATCCTCACTGGTGACATCGTCCTCTACGCCGCGGCGGCCAAGATACCGAGCTGCTGCAGCATCTCAACGAGCGCGGCATCCCCTGCAGTCACCAGCTTCGCTGTGGCTGCCTCCTGCACCAGGACATGTATGTTCTCCTCCAAGGCAAAGCCGCCCTGGTCCTGCATCTTGGCCACTAACTGCGCCTGCACGAGCTCGGTCTTCTCCTGCCTTGCCAGTGTATCGTTGAACTGCAGGCGGCGCTGCTGCTGAAGCTTGTCAAGGGCGGCCTCCTTGTTGCTGAGCGCGCTGCGCGAATCCTGCGCCTCCGCCGTGTACGCCGGGGCTCCATCGATCACCAGCTTCGCGTAAACCTGCGTTTCTGTGACGTTTGTGGCTTGCCCACCTGGGCCGCTGGCGCGCGCCGTCTCGTAAGCAACGCTGCACCGCTTCGCGTTCCGCACCAGGGCTGCAGAGACGAACGGGTGCGCGCTCGTCACCGTGAATGCAGGCGCGGGAGTCATGGCGCCGGTGCTACGGCTTTCCGCCCGAGCCATCCCTCTGGCGAGGCTCACCGCAAATGCGTAGCCGAACGGCCCCGGTGCGCTGGAAAGGGGCAGGGCGTCTGATGCCGCTGTCACGTACGCCCGACCGCGCTCGCCCACCACCATCTTCACCTCGAAGCCAACGTTGGAGAAATACGTGCGCAGCGCCGCCGCATCGCCTGTGAATGTGACGACTGCATCGTAGTTCGAGTGAGGCACATTGCTCATTACGTAGCGTCGCACCACCGCCACGTATGCGGCCGCGGCCGCGGCGTGATCGTGCGCCGCCGCCTCCCAGGCGGCCTGCTGGCGCTCCTGGTACTTGATCTGCAGCTCTGCAAAAGCTTTCTCGGCTGCCTCCTGACTCGCTTCACTTGCTGCCGCGGCGGCACCGGTGCTACCCACGTCCTCTCCCTTGGCGCTAGCACAAAGTCGGCTAACGTTGCTGCAGGCAAGCGAGAACTGCAGCAGCGGATCTCGGCGACGCATGCGGTCCAGCTTTCGCTGCAGGGAACGCAGTGCATCCTCGCGCTCGTGCAGCTGCTGCTGCAGAGCAGCGTACGTGGTCGTGCCCGGAGCGGTGCTTGACTGCGCAGCCGTCTTCAGCTGCTCCACCTCCGCCTTGAGCTGCATGTTGGACTGTGCCAACTGCCTTACGTTCTTGCTGCTGTCTCGCAGCTCCATGTTCTCGGAGGTGAGCAGCATCACCTCCTGCTCCACCTTGGCTAGCTTGCTCCGTAGGCTCGCCTCACGCGTAGTCAGATCCTTGTGTTCCCGCTGCAGTCCCTCCAGCGTGGACTGGACTTGGTAGTACTTGTCACGGTACTCGTTCTTGCGGCTGCGGATGGTGCGGAGCTCTTGAAAGAGGGCCTCAATCTCTGGGCCGAGGTTCACCTTCCGCAGCTCGTCCAGCGAGGGACCGCCGCTCCCACCGCTCCCGTTCAAGCGCTTGGAGCCAGACGCGGCTGCGTTACTAAAAAGGTCCCGTCGGGGAGACGACGCCGCAGACGCTCCAGCGCCCGTGGAGGGCGCGCTGGCCGCTGCAGGATTTGCCGAGGCCGTGGTGGAGGAGGGAGAGGACGGCGGCGGTGCCCGCTGCTGCATCTTTATGAGCTGCTCTAGCACCTTGGTGTTGTTCTGCGTCAGCTTGCCGAAGCCGGGGATCTTGCTCATCATTTTCTGCATCTCCATCGCCTGCTTCATCATCTGCTCTTGCTTCTCTTTCGGTTGGCTGTTGAAGAGCTGCTGCATGGTCTGAAACTTTTGCAGGTCAAACCCGGGAGGAAAGCCGGGCGGCACGCCACCGCTCGGGTTCTCACTGGAGCTGCTGTTCGCACTGCTTGCGCTGCAACTAGTCGTCGTCGCGGAGGAGGCACCGATGCCGCCCGCGCTGCCCCACTGCTTGCCGAAATTGCCAAAGAAGGCGCGGCGAGTGGCGAGGAGTGCGACGGAGACGGCGGTGCATCTCGAGGAATGCGGTGACGCCGTGGCGAGCAGACAAAGCTGAAGCTCCGGCACTGATGTACTGCGGCGCAGCATCGTGAGAGCGAGTGACAGGTACGCGCAAAGATGATTACGAAGGGCGATACACACCGGGGGGGGGCGCGGGGGCAGAGATACGGGGAAAGGAATTGAAGAGATGGGTGGGTTGGGGGTGGGCTGGAAACACTGCCGCACTTGAGTGGGCGCGGGTGTGTGTCTCCAGCTCAAGAACAGGGGGACAAGCAAGAGACCACCACGGCAGCACAGGCGCGGCAGCGAAATTGGCCGCCACGATGCAGGGCTTAGCTGTCGGAGGCTACGCAACTGCGCCGGAGGTGAGGAGATGGGGAGACCCAAGAAAAGAAAAGAGGAGCGGAGCAGGAAGGAGTGGTGGAGGTGTGTGTGGTGTGTGAGAGGTGTGTGAGAGGCGTGGCCGGCGAGCGCGGGCGGCAGGGTGGCGGAAAAGAGGGGAAGTGGACGCAGCTCACAGGCACGTTCAAGCCGGCTTGAACGTGCCTGCGCTACAGCAAGCGAAGGCCATGATGCGGAGGAGGGAGCGGAAGGTGCCACGACGCAGGCAATCACGCATTTCCAAGCACCCTCCGCACAGACACACACGCACACACATACGCTCGCACAGGAGCACGCGAGGGGATGGGGAGGGGATGCATGCAAGGCCGCGTTTACCTCGGCAGCAGGTAAGAGGGACGCGAACCGATGAACCCACTGCGTTATTATTATTATTCGTTCGTGTTGTGGCTGCTGTGTTGTGCCTAAGCCGGTTAAGAGTCCGTGTGTGTGTGTGTGTAAGTGAGAGAGATACAGCGGAAGGCCAGGGGGAGGGGGGAGAGTGGCAGAACAGGAGCCCCCCTCCTCGCCCACCTTACCTATCCCAGCTGCCGGCAAGTCATGCAGAGAGTGAGAGAGACCGGTGCGCTGCTCGGGAGTTAAAGTTAGACAGCGCCACTCGACAGGGGGCCACAGAGAGGCTCCCCTATCACACACGCACACACACACACACGTACAGACGGAGAAACGACAGGAAGAGGAAAGCCGTCAACTCAGGCGGAAGACGTCTTCGTCTCGTCCATTGTGACCGCCGCCAAGTCGGGTACTAGACCCCACTCCTTCTTGGCCTCCATCAAGCTCTTCGGGTACACGGTCGGGTCGTCACGGCGCTCTGCCCATGCCGCAAGACCAGGCGCGGTGCTACCCATGTAGCGCGGGTCTAGTCCGATGTCGTCACCGTCCATGCACCAGACAGCTTCTGCCATGAGGCGCCAGCAGTTCGTCTGGTTGGTTAAGAAGGACTGCATCGTGTACACGGTAGTCAGCAGCAGGTCCCCAGCCTCCAAGGCGGAGGACACGAACGGGTTGACGTCAACAATGATGGAGGCCCCGGTCGTCTCATCCGTGCCTGGCAGCTTGCCAAGCGGCGAAAGCTCAGCCGGGTTCTCGGTGTAGCAGCCATCCCCGCGGATCGAGTCGCTCTCCACCTCCCACTGTCCGTACGTTTTGCGCAGCTGCGCGTACGTGTCGTGGCTGTTGCTGCTGCGCACCAACAGCGGTGTACCCATATGGAGCGGGGTTTCGTGCAGAGGCACTATGGCCACGAGGGCGAGTTTCGTGCCGCGGTTCAGAAAAACGCTCGGCATACGAAAGCCAAAGGACTCGCCTGGGGCGCCAAGGTGCAGTGTCTGTAGCGTCGTTGCCTTTACAGAGCCCCCAAAGACTTGGCGCACCGTCGCCATCACACTCGTGCCACTCACTGCGTTGCGAATTGTGTCGGTGTGGTGGATATTCGGCAGTGGCAGCTCACCGCCGCTGGTGGACGGGTACGGCACACCCATCGCGAAGCCATTCAGCTCCGCCTGCCGCGCGCGGTCCTCGTCAAGGGTAAGCCCGCACTCGCGCATCTGAGTCGCCAGGTCGTCAAGCGCGGCGTTCACCACATCGCGCGGCACAGTGTTCTTGAAGTAGAGGTAGCCATCCTGGTCGAGCCGGTAGCGCAGCTTTGGCGGGTCGTAGAAGATGTCGTTGGAGGGAAGCAGTGGTAGCAGCTCCGTGCCGAGGGCGAGTCGCCCGGCGCCTACCGGGTACGCCAGCTTCCCATGTCGCAGAACGCGGACGCAGCGCATACCTTCGCACGTCCGCCGCAGTTTCGTGTGTGTGTGTGTACACGCGTCGAGTGGGGGGTGGAGGGGGGGGGTGAGGCGGCAGAGTAGCGATGGAAAGAGTGACGAAAAAAGCGAAGCAGCAGCTTCAAGAGAGCCCCCCCCCCCATGCGATCACTCAGTTCCTCCGTAACGGCGGCGCTTCTACGCACGCAGGGCCGTGCACCCTGTCATCCTCACGCACCGGAGAGAGACGGAGAACAGGGGCAGTCCAGGGGAGTGGAGGCAAGAGGGGAGGGGAGGGGGACCAACATGCGGCATTCTCTTCCGTGGGTATCAACGGTTGATTTGGCACTGACGCGCTTCTTCCAGTATCACATGAGGACAGCTCAAACAAAGACACTTGTTGCGACAAGACGAGCACACACACACGTACACACCAACGGCAAGGCAGACACCTAACTTGCATGCACGCCCAGAGTAAGAAGGTCCGACGCACTCACCTGCCCTCCGGCACTTCCGCGCTGTACTCTTGCCGAGCACCAATGCCGCCAGGCTCGTGTACGAGTCAGGCGATGAATGTCGTTGCGGTGTCGCCATCATGGTGCTGCCGCAGCCCAGATGCCTTGCGTGGGGTTATGTGCAGTCCACCACGGAGATGAAGGCACCGCTGTAGAGCTGGCGGAAGTTCTGCTCTCCCTCGCTGCGGATGCCACTCAGGTCGGAGCGCAGTAGGATGCTCATGCCGCGGCTCTCGTCATGCAGCACCAGCTTATTGCCCTCGCGGTGCTCCTCCACGAAGGAGTTCAGGATGTTGCGGTCCTTGTCGTACTCCGTCCAGCGACGGCGAGCCGTGCCGCTGTTAACTCCCACAGCATTGGCGCCGATGCAGCCGTCGCACTGAAAGCTGCCGCCGTCGTACTTCCATACTATCATAGAATTTGGCCCAAGCGTGACGCAGTCTTTGGCGTGCGCGACGGCAAACGGCGATCCCGCCATGCAGATCGCCAACATCACGGCCAGCACAAACAGCGGCATCGAAGACACACTAGAGCGCGGATGTGCATGGCAGCCACCAAAGCTGGGCTGCCGCCGCAGGAAGGTGCAGCGGGGAAGGTGCATCGCACACCAAATAGAGGCGAGGGAGGGAGGGCGTGGGTGATGCGTCGCGAGCAGATGCTGACCCCTTTCCTCCACACGATCAAGACGACGACGATCGTAGGTGTACGCGTCCTATACAGCGCACTGGCAAGTTCCTTCACCGCTTCCGCGGAAGCGAGTCGGCTGGGCAGAGGGAAAAGAGACGCGCCACTGGCGTATGGGGAACCATGTGCATGCAGGCATGTGCGTAACCCATGACGCGAAAGGGGGAGGGCAGCGGGAGGGGTAGTGGTAGTGGTAGTGGTAGTGGTAGTGGTAGTGGTAGTAGGGTAAGGAAGGAGACGTGCACGGATACGAGAGAGAGAGGGGAGGGGAGGGGAGGGGAGCCGTCGTGACCACCCACGTCTCCCTCGCCTACACGCCTTCGGACACCGATTCCTTTCGCACTCCAAAGTCCACCGCCGTCGCAAGCAGGACTCCTTCTGTAACGTCGTGCCCTTCCATGAAGCGTTGCACGAGATCGACATGTCGAGCGCCCTCCTCCTTGCCTTTCACTTTCGGCTCGCCAGGTTATTCTTGAGCCGGCGTGACGGAGGGGGAGGGAGAGAGGGAAAAACAGGCCCGGCAGTCACATCCGTGTCTCACGCCCGCGCTCTCGTTGCAAACCTGGCCTCGCCTGTTCCGCAAACGCTTTGCATGTATTCTTGGCCGGAAAAGAATTTCTGATGACGATGGGGGAAGCACACACACACACACGGCCCAGTGCGTGGTATGACATGGCCCAGTACCACCGCCCCCCTCCCGACTCTCTGCGTGTGTGAGGGAGGCAGCCCAGCAGCCCCTGCCTAAACCTCCCCAATGCCGGGCCACTCCTGGTGATGGCAGGCCCCGGCGCCCGCAACGCGGGGAGGTCAGAGCTATTCAGCGCTACGGATGTTGGCGGTCAGGTCCTGCATGGAGCTGCGTCGACGCCACCTGCGCAGCGGGCGGATGGAGGGAGGGAGGGAGCAGAGTGCGAGGCAGGGAAACGGGTGCCCGGTTACGAAACAGTCAAAGCACATACGAAAGAAAGTTGATCTACAAGCACGCACAACACACACACACACAGACACACAGACAGACACCCGTGCGGTACACCCATAGATATACATACGTATATATATATAGAACGAGAGATATAAGCACATCTATACGTGCGCACACGCGTCTGCGCCATACCTCTCCGCTACCCTCCCATGGGCGAGATGAAGGGAGTTTCGGTCGCGGTGGCAGGCGCGCGTCTATGAGACCGAATACGCATCATCGTCCGCTGCCGCCGCTGTGACGCCGCTGAGGCCGGCAAAGCGAATACTCTTGCGCGAGTCACGCGCGCCGTCGTTGTTACCAGAGGAGTGGGGCCATGTGGAGGCCGACGTGGGGGACGCGTCTCCCACTGTCGGACGAGCCCCGCTAGACGGCATGTGCGACTGATGGACAACGGAGGTGCGCGGACTGCGTGCGTCACCATCCACGTCGCCGTCGTCAGCATTTTTTGCTGCCCCTGCTTCTCCGGGCTGGTGGCGACTGTGTCGACGCTCACTACGTTTCCGCCGCTGCTCCGATGCTGCCTCAGCGAGTTGTGTGGCGACTAGCCGCCGGAAGCTGCCCGGCATCAGCACGAGCGTGGAGGTGGTGTCGTTCACCTTGCACACGCCGACCAGCTGGTGCGCCTCCTCGAACATGTTGTTGCGGAGGGAGATGATGATGAACTGCGCGCCGCGGGCCTGGCGCAGCACGTAGTTTGCCACAATCGACACGTTGCGGAAGTCGAGCGCCGCGTCGATCTCGTCCATCACGTAGATCGGCGTGGGCTTGATGTCGTGCAGAGAGAAGATGAGGGCGAGGCTAGACAGCGTTTTCTCGCCGCCGGACAGGTTCGAGATTTGCTTCCACGACTTCTTCGGTGGACGCACGACAAAGGTGATGCCCTCGAACGGGTCATTCACATCGACCAGCTCCATGTCGGCGTCGCCGCCGTGCGTGAGAAGCTGATACACCTCCTTGAGTCGGTGTCGGATGTGCTCAAAGGTGTGTATGAAGGCCTGGCGGCGCGTGTCTTTCAGCGTCTGCAGCTCGCGCTCTGCCTCGTCGGAGAGAAGCTTCTTCGCCTCGTAAATGGCCTTCGCTTCGCGATGGGCGACATCGCGCTCACGCCACAGAGAAACGGCGCGGAAGTCGATCTCGCTGTGCAGCCGCTTAGTCTCCTCGCTAAGGGCTTTGGCGAGGTGCACCGAGCGGTCATAGTCGCAGCCATCCAGCTCCTCTGGAGTGAGCCGGAAGGTCATGTGACGCAGCTCCACATGCGCTCGCTTGGGCGGCGGCGGCACGAGTCCAGAGGAGCCGCTAGCGGACGTCGTTTGCGATGCAGCTTCATCGCGACGGCGGCCAGGACGCGCACGAGCACGCTTCCGGCCGTGCACTGCATCGCTCTCATCCTCGTCGCCGTCCTCTTCATCGTCATCCACCTGAGTGTTCTGGTCCTCTTCATCTTCGGCATTGCCCTGCCCGAGCGTTTCCTTGCCGTACAGCTCGACGTTCTCACGGATCTTCTCCTCGCAGCCTTCGATCTTCTGCTGGAACTTCGACAGCTCCTGCAGCGCGTCCGCGATCTTAGCAGCCTCCGTCTGCCGATAGCGCTGCTCATCGTCCAGCTTCTTTTGCGCAGTCAGAGCAGCGCCATTGGCCACGGGCACGGCGGCGCGCGCGTCCTCAGCGGCCGTCTGAGCCTTCGCCAGCTGCGCTTCGGCACCGTTTAGCTCCCTCACGAGCCCCTCCAACACCTCCACGCACGCCCTCACCTGCTCCTCTACGTTGCCCTGCGCTTCTTCTTCGAGCTTCTTGAGTTGCTGCTCGTAGTCGGCGATGTCGGCGGCCTTGCGCTCCTGCGTAGCTCGGTGTTTCTGCGCTTGTCTGCGGCACGCCCGCAGGCTCGCCTCCTCGGCGTCGGCGCGCTCCTGCTGCGCCGTGAGAGACGCAGCCACTGTCTTGAAGCGCGCACCGCCTGCTTCATCCACCTGCGCCTCCAACGCCTCGACGTCCGCGTGGTGGGTACTGTAGGCTTTCTCCGCCTTCTGCAGCGCCGTCTCGCAGTCGCGCACAGCTTGCTCGTGCCGCTCTCGGTTACCCTCCAGCTCCTGCGTGGACTGGGCGAGCTCGCGGCGCAGC
>NC_018325.1:525309-565449 GCF_000234665.1 Leishmania mexicana MHOM/GT/2001/U1103
GGTCTTGCTGGAGACGCTGCAGTTCCTCCTTGATAGACTGCTTGTCTTGTGGCGAGCGAGCGGCCTTCAGCTTCGCGCCGCGAGGTGCCGCTCCGCCGCCGGTGATCGTGCCACTCGGCTCTACGAGCTCACCTTTGACGGTGACGACGCGATGCCGCTGCTGGCTCGCTGCGCCCCCCGTGGACAAGGACGGTGCTCCTGTGGTCATGGCGTCGCGTCTGCCGCCGCTGCCGCCGAAGGCCGTTTCGCGCGCCTCTGCCAGTGTCTCCACGACAAGAGTGTCACGCACGGCTTGGTAAAAGACAGAGCGGAACTTTGGGTTCGTCGGCTGGATGAGGTCGAAGAGGCGGCGCGCCTTTGGATTCGGGCACTGGAATGGCTTCGCCATTCGCGACCCCATCTCCCGCTCTACCTCGCTCACTACCATCATCGTGGCACGACCGATGTTGTTCTGCTTGAGCAGCATCAGCGCCTCCGTCGCTGTCTGGCGGTCCTCGACAACGTGGAAGCCCCACGCGTTGCTGGCAACGCCGGCTGCGATGTCGTACTGGTCGTCGATACGGCCGAGCTGGCGCAGCGTGCCGTAGTAGCCCTTGAGGGAGCGCTGGGCCAGCAAGAACTCCATCGCGCGGTCGTCCGCCTCACCGTCACGGTAGGCGTTCTTCAGCTCTTGGATGGAGTTGTTGATGGCATACTTGCGGCGCGCGCTCTCCCCGATTTGATCCTGCACCCGCAGCACCTCCTCCTGCAGGTCCTTGCGGTCGGAGTCCTGAAGCAGCCGCTCCAGCTCCGCCACGCGAGCCGTGTTGCGTGCCGCCAACGCCGCCAAGTCGTTCACCTGCTGCTGCTTCTTTGCGGCGCTATCCGCCAGCCCACCAAGCCGGCTTTGCGCGGTGCGCAGCTGCTCCTTGGCCTCCGTCAGGGCGCGCTCGTATGGGGCACGATGCTTTTTCTTCTCCTCCAACTGCTGACGAAGGGGGCGCAGCCTTGGGAGCAGCTCCTCCGAGAGCGTGTCGTGCTCTAGCTGCAGTGTCGCTACGGCCTCGACTGCCTCGTTGTGGTTCTGCTGGTGAATCGCCGCCTCGCGCTCAGCGTCCTGTTGGTGAAGAACTGCCCGCTGCAGCTCCTCCTTGGCCTTGCGCAACTGGTCTGCCACTTTCTTCCGCGCCTTCTCCTCCTGATCGGCACCGGACTTTACCTGTTCCAGGTGAGCCTCGGCCAATTGCCGGCGAGCCCGGACCGCGTCACGGGTCCGCTGCGCCTCGGCGACGTGCTTCTTCGCCGCGGCAAACGCCTCCTCGGCCTGCGCTTTTTCCTCCCGCCGCTGAACAACCTCTTCCCCCATGGACTTGATGCGCTCGTCAATCTCTGTCAACAGCCGCCGCGGCTCCTCCAGTTTCTCTTCAATGCCGCGCATGCGCAGCTGGCACATGACGATGAGTGTCTTCTGGAGTTGGTTGTCTTTTGTGACGAAGGACAGCGTCGAGTTCTTGGCCTCGTCCAGCGCCTCGCGCTCCGCCTTGAGCTTACGTTCCTTGTCCAGCGCCTCGAGTCGGGCCAGCTGCGCCGTCTCGGCGGTGGCCGTCATCTCCGAGATTCGGCCCACAAACTGGCTGGTGCCGATGAGGTCATCGAGGTACTCCAGTAGGCCCTCCTCGCCCTCCTTCTCCGCCTTGGGCTTCATGAGCGCGATCTGCTCCACCTCGCCTTGCAGAATCAGGAAGCGGTTGTGGTCCAGGTCGACGCCTTGCCTGATGAGGCACTCCATAACCTCTTTCTGCGTGCGGCGGACCCCGTCGATGTAGTACTGAGACGCGCCGGTGCGAAACACCTCCCGCTTGATGCTCAGCTCGCTGCCGGCAACCTCCTGCCGCTGCTCCGAGTCCTTCTCCTCGGCGGCGGTCTCTAGCAGGCGAATGAAGTTCACGGTCACGGATGCGTAGGAGAGGTTCGGGTGAGCGGCGGAGTTGTGGATCACCTCCGCCAGCTTCTCCAGCCGGATCTTCTTGGCATTCCGGCCGAAGACGAAGAGCATGGAGTCAATGACGTTCGACTTGCCAGACCCGTTCGGGCCGATCACCGCCGTGAACGTCTTGTGGAATGGCCCGATGCGGTGGGTGCCGTAGTAGGACTTGAAGTTCTCCACGTCAATGTCGCGGATGACGAGGCGCGAGCGGGGCGTGAGGTCGCCACCGTCGCCGTCGCATCGAGCAGACACCCGAGGGGACGGATGCGTGGTTGTCATGGCTGGGTGAATGAGCTCCAGCTCCGTCCCGCTCGTCCGAGTCGACGGGAAGCGCGGTGGCGTGTAGGTTGACAGTCGTGCGGCCGAGGAAGAGGACGAGGTGCTGCCATCCCCTCCGCCGTCGGCTTCGGCACCGTGTCCTTCCTTCCCCTGAGCTGCCTCGTCCTCGCGCTCTTCTTGCGAGCCTTCGCGAGACCCTGGCGCGGCTTCGCCATTGACATCGCCGGCGTCCTCAAGCCGGTCCTCTGCTCGTCTACACTCTTCTTCTCGATGTGACTGCTCTGCCACCATCACCACATGCTTCTCCTCGGCGTGGATGTCGTCCGCCGCCTCTGCCTCCTCGTCTCTGAGCTCTCTCTTCACACGCACCGGTGCCTCGTCGGCATACCCCTTCGTCGCCGCGCTGCTGGCTTTACGAGCGCTGCGCCTCCTCGGCGGCATTGTGCGTGTGTGTGTTCGCGCGTGCGTGTGTCTATAGATAAAGTAATACCGATGCAGGTCTGACGCCTCTGGACCGCCGCCGTCCTTCTTCGCGGGTTTCTCTATGCAACAGAAGAGGAGCGTGCAGAGAGCAACGAGAACAACGTGGTGGCAGCCGTCTTTCCTTCTCGCTCTCTCGCCGTCCGCTGGTGTGCGTGTGCGTGTTTGTGTCTATGCTAGCACCTCTCACTCCTCCTCGCCGAGGCAGTCTCGTGGGTAGGGGCCTGTATGTGCGGCAGAAGCGGCGGGGCCACAGTATGGCGCAGCGGTGAACCTTGGCTACGGAGGAAGCGCAGTGACAGGCAGCGACAGGGTGGTGGGGGTGGGTGGGAGAGTGCCAATGTGTGCGGAGAGCGATATGGAAAGGATGATTCGCGTGTGCTGATGTGGGAGGTATAGCGAGAGAGCGCCCAAAAACTCGGTGCAGCGCTTTCCCCCTCTCCCTCCCCTCCCTTTTGCTTCGCCTTGGATCGGGTTCGTGTACTCCCTGAGGTACGAAGTGACTGGCCGGTGACAGCGTTGGGGGAAGGAGTGAGATGGTGGTGGCGGGTAGCCACGTGCGCACACATGCAGGAGCCGCGGTATAACAGAAAAAAAGAAAAGCCAGAGAAAAGCGGCAACGAGAGACGGGGGGGGGGAGTGCATTGATGTGTGCGCCAGAGAGGGAATGGCGTGACTAGAAAAAGGAGGGAAGCGCCCATCATGAAGCATGTCCAAATATACATATATGTATATTGGTGGGCACGCACGCGCCTCGAAGGGCATGCGCGCCGTCGCGCTATCCGCGCGACACGAGCCTTGATTTGAAGCCCGTCTTCTGCCGTTCCGCTTTTTTTTCGCCATGCCCGTGTAGTGACGCGCACGTGGCCCACCCCGCACGTCTCCGCGCGTTTCGCATTCGCTTGGAGACGCAACATGGGGGGGGGCGGAAAACAAAAACAAAAACGGCAAGAGAGAAGAGAGTCCAACGCCTGTGACGGGGGACGCCACCCGGCACCGACAGCCGCGGTTGGCGAGGAAAGAACCGCCGCGGATCGGATCCGCCGCCACCTCCTCTCCCTCCCCCCGCGCGCCCCTCAACGCCCCGCTGCCAACCCGGCAGGTGGGTGCACACCTCTCTGTATACTGTCGAAGAAGAAAAAATCCGAAGGGAGCAGAAATCGACGCTCTCGCACGCCAGCACTGCCGCTAAACACACACACACACACACACACAGACAGACAGACAGACCTGGCGATGAACGTTCTTTGGTCATGCTGTCATCATCGGCACACCATCGAGAGCTGCTCTGCTTGTGCCATCTCCATCCCCCTTCCCCAGAACAAGAGCTGGACACCGAACAGGGAAGAGAGAAGAGCCGCACGCAGCAGCAGCAACTACTGCTGTGCCTTCGCCAGAGCGAAAGGGAGTTTGACTGCGTGCCAGCACTCGTTCCCTCCACACATAGACGGAGACAGGCGTGGTCTACTACTGATTAGCATCAGCGGCTCTCGCAAGTTCGGTTGAGGCGTGGCGGCACCGAGTTGTGCCCGAGTCCACTGCTTTGCCAGCGGAACTGGCTGAGATGTGAGAAGGGGGGGGGGGTGGCGCCACAACCCACCGCTATGGCAGAGAGGAAGAGGCACGGGCTCCATGAAGGGCCTCACAATGGCGTCAGTGACCCCGCGTCCTCCCTCCACCATTGACTATCCGAGCTCCTCCGGATTACGGCGCAAGCAGCCGCCACCTCCAATCCCTCTCCCCCCAAAAATAAAACGCCTGCCCCCTACTTGAGACTGCGATATGCACGTCGCAAGAACCGCCGCGTCGTGCCAGTCATGACGGCATCTGGACTTGCTCCCTGGATGAGCCTCGATCTGTGTGTTCCTCTCGACAGTGCAGGGAGGAAAGGAGAGAGAGGATACGGAGACAGTGCGAGTTGTCGATGATCTTGAGAGCACCCAAACGCGCCGCCACGGGATGGCAAGCGGGTCCACCGCCTATGAACCTCTTCCTGCTCGCAGAGGAGGCATCAGTTGTGGTCGTTGCTGCGCATCGTCCTGCAATGCCGCCACGGCGCCGAGGTCTCATGGGCGAATAGAGAGACGATGGAACACTGCGGCCCCCGATGATGTCCGCATGACCGATCGATGACTCCCGTAGAGCGCGCGAGAGGGGTGAGGTGGCGGCGTTTGAGCTGATGAGGCGTCGCGCGCGACCGACAGGGCCGAGTGCAGAGGAGGTGGGATGGGTGGAGGGATAGTGACGATCGGCAAGTGCAACGTCGCGGTGAGCCCTGTCCACACGAGACACACAAACACACGCACACACACACACCGACAGAGATGATAGCGCTCGCACCCCCGCGGCTCCGTCGGCGAATTCACCCCTGATGACGCCAGTTGCGGCGTTAGCGTTATCCTTTGCAATGTATTTTTTTTTGGGGGAGGAGAGGAGGGTTGAGGCTTCGCTCAACAGACGACACAGTCGCACAACACACGCAGACACAGAGATCGAGCGGCCAGCAGGAGGGCCCGTGAAACCGAGAGGGGAGGGGAAAGTTGGACGCAGAATAGCGGCGCTGGTGACACCCGTGGGGAGGGGTAGAGGGAGGTGAGCGGGGACGGGCGGTGGAGTATGTCTGTCGCCCCCAGCCCACCACCCACACACACCGGAGAGAGGACGTACACCGCGTCTTCCTGTCGTCTCCAGCCGCCAGCATGCACACCCGCGCACCACCCAGCACAGTCCTTGCTTTTCTTCTTCTTCGCCCAAGTCCGCTTGCCAGAGAGCGTAATGTCTTCCTCCCCTCCGTGCACGGCGTGTGTCTGAGAGTTCGTTGGTGCCGAGGTCGATCAGAAAAACGTACACACACCGAATAATATACGATAACCCGAGATGTCCCATCGGCTCCAGCACGCGCGCGTCACATCGGCACAGACGTAACTGGAAAGGGTGAGCCGAAAACAACAACAACAAAAGAAAGGTGGTGAAGGGAGGAGGGTTGGGGTGGTGAGGACCATCCATCACCACCGGCCATCACCCGACCCCCACCTCCATCCAGCGGGGCTGCTGCTGCGACCCCCAACACCACCCACCATCGCCGGCTGCGATCATCGCGACACCTGCCTCACCGCTATTAGAGTCTCCTTCGGTCGACGAGAGCCGACAATGGAAACACAAGACAACGACTGCCACTAGAGAAGGTCATGAGTTTATGACCTAGCACGTGTCGGCACATGCACGGAGATCGGAGAGCTACTCGCTTCACGCCGTCTGCATGTACTCCCAGCGCTGCACCATTATCTTCTGCGTGCACAGCAGCGCCTCCTTCGCCACTTCCGGGTTCGGGTGGGACATGAGCATCATCACACACTCCTTCACCCCCGCCATCGGGGCTAGCGTGAGGAGGTTGCGACCGGTGGGGTGGTAGCGGATGATCTCGCCGAGGTCGTGGCAGCCGACCGCCAGTGTCACTTCGTCCTTTGACTCGCGCAGCACCTTGCCGAGCGCCACCAGCACCTCGTAACCGTTGTCCTCGACATTCACCGCCTTCTCCTTCCAGAACTTGGTGCTCGTGTGCACGGGCGTCCACTCGAGCACGCCGCTCAGCACCTCGCCGCGATACTGTGAGAAGCTCGTCAGCACCTGCATCGACTTCTCCAGGGCGGCGTTCAGCTGATCCACCATGACGTTGATGTCCTCATCGCCAAACTTGCGGCGGGAGACCTGCGAGAGCGTCTTTATCATGCCGACGCTGACCATCTCGGCCACCAGGGAGGGGCCCTTCTTGAAGGTGCTCATGGGCTGCCCCGGCGTCTCGCTCTGGTGCAGGCGACCCAACTGGAAGATCTTGCTGTCCACCCACTCCTCTGACGACGGGTTGAGCAGCTTGTTCATATACTTCCGCTCCGCCTCCACCATGTTCAGCAACGTCATGAGCGTCACACGCACGCACTTCTCCTTCTGCACCCGCTGCAGAACGCGGTGCAGCTGCGGGATCATGCGCTCGCGCACGAGCAGTACGAGTCCCTCGTACTCAAAAGACAGCAGCCAGGAAAGCAGCAGTGTCTCGTAAATGACCTGTATGATGCCAGCAGAGTCGCTCGACACGATGTCCGTGAGCAGGTGCGGGATGCACGAGACAAGGTTCGCCTGAAAGAACAGCGGGCGAAAGTCCTTACGGCGCGCGAGCTGCACACAGGCCTGCACGGTGAACGCAACGTCGGTCACTTGCAGCGTTTCCGGGGCGAAGGTGTGGCGAGCCAGCGCAAAGAAGTCCGTGAAGGCGGTTTCGTTGCCCTCGTACTCGCCGTAGCGGAGCGCGGTGGCGGCCAGGTATATGGCGGGGTTCGCGATGCCGAGACTCTCGCTGTGCGACGACGCGATTTGCAGCAGCAGAGAAGCCGGATGACCGCCGAACTCCTTCACGAGATCGCCACGGCCGAGCTGTGCGCCGATCTCGCGGTCGGCGTACACAAGGTCCGCTAAGAAGCGTAAGGAGTACCCTAAGATGTGCTCGGCATGGGTGCCGGCACAGAGACGGAACAGCGCAACCGCCAGCGACTCCTCACGGTTGTCGACGAGCGACGTCACGAGCTCCCCATTCAGCCGATTCGTGAAGAGCTGCTCCAGTAGGCGGATTGTGTTATCGTCAAGTAGCTGCAGCTGACGGACAAGGCTGATGGTGTCAGCCGCATCTGCAGACAGAGCGGGCATCTCCCTTCACGTATGTTTTCTCGATTCCTAGTTGGTTCCCGAGGAGCTAGTGTTGATGTCTCTCCCCTTTCTCTTCTTACAGGCGGTGTCTGCACGCGTATGTAGGTGTTGCGCTAGACTACTGTAGAGTGGTCCAGTTGTGGGAGTGTACGTCGAATCTGTGTGTGTGTGGTGTGTGTGTGAGGAGGGGGGGTGAGGGAGGGGGGGATGAGGAGGGAAAAATGAAAACACATCGCGCTGAAGCAGACACGCGGACGGCTCAGCTGCTCGAGCGTGCTGTACATCACGGGCTTCTCCCCTCACAGCACAGGCATTACCGAATGCCGTCACTGACGGAGCGCGGCTAAGTCAACATCCGCGTCTCTGTGCGTGCCGGTGGGGGAGAGAGGGGGGGAGCGAACTGGGGCGGTGTCTTTTCCGGCCCTGCGGACCCGCCTCGTGCCACCTTCTGTTACTTGTATGTTGCTTCGTCTTTACCGTTCTTTGCGGTTGTTGTCTTACTCCCCCTTTCTCCCCCCACGAACCACCTTCACTTGACCTGGTTAACGTTTTCGTGATGTGTGAGCGGTGCGACCGGGGCGGTAGGCAGAAGCGAGCGAGGGAGAAACGGGGTGCGCCACGTGTAGCCCTCCCCCCTCCCCCGCCCTCACACGCACGCACGCGCTCCAACACAGAAAGGAAATAAAGAAAATAGAAGAGAGAAAGACGTACAAGAGGGTTCATGGGTGCCAGTGCGACGCATGCGTACACGGAATACAGAAGAGGGAGAGGAGGAGGGGGAGCAGGATGGAGGGAGGGGAGGGAGGGAGGAAAGTGGGGGGGGTAAAGGGAGAGGGAGGCAGAGAGGGGTGCCAAAACCAGCGAGCGAGAGAACAGCGGCCACCGAGTACACAGTGCTGCACACCCTGCCTGGGAAGCCATTAGGTGAGACACAAAGAACGTACAACGCACACGCACTCCACACAATACACTCGCGTGTACTTGGCTAGAGAGAGGGAGAGGGGTGAAGCGAAGGATGTGGCTTCATGCACACACACCGCCCACACATAAGATGTACAAAGATGAAGCCTTATCAAGAAGACGTTGGCGTTGAGTGGGACGAGCCAACATGAACCACCCACCCACTCCCCGACACACACACACACAGTGGTGCCAGCGAGGGAAGACGGCGAGAGGAAGAGGGGGGAGGGGAGAATGAAGAGTCTACAAGAAGTGAAACAATCGAACAAGAGGTAAGAAGAAAGTGCGCATGTGCCGTATCATCTAGAGCAAAGGTGGCCAGGTGCGTGGGCGGGTGTGTGCCTTCGTTCTCCGACACACTCACCCACCCACCCACGCAGCAGAGAAGGGGAGCACACCACCGGGATGGAAAAGAAAAGAAGCAAAATTTGAGATGATGACAGGCAGCTTTCCGGCGAACGCGGAGGCGGGTTCATGGGGAGGGGAGGGGAGGGTGGTGGGTGGTTGGGTGGCGCATACGGGTAGACCATTCCTTGTATACCACTACACTGCCATTATTGTGTGCCTGTGGTCGTCCGCATAGCAGCTCGAGCGCCGCGACAGTCCTCGACACACCGTCGTCAGTGCCATGATGACTTGCGCTGCGCCATGGCCCGAGTGTTCGCCTCGCGCATGCGCTGCATCTCCTCCAAGAGCACATCGGGCGCGTTTGGGCCGTCTCCCTGGCCGTCGTTGCGGTCGTCGTCACCGGCGTCGAGGTTGGAGCAAGTAGGAGTGCCGCGAGCACCGCGCCGGACGCGCTGCGGCGTGCGAGTGCCGCCGCCACCTCCGGCGTTGACGGGGCGCGGTGGCAGAGACGTGGGCCCCTTCGGCCTAGAAGCCTGCTGTGGCACACGGGATCGCTCGCTACACACAGTTTCAACGTCGTCCAAGGAGAATGCGTCAGAGGCCCAGCGGCGCGGCGGGCGAGAAGGTGAATGGGAGAGGCGCTTCTTCGGCGCCTTGCTCACCTCACCGATGTCGCTCACCGCCTCGCGGACACCGCCGCTGCCACGCTCGCTGGTGCGCTCTGCTTTGCGAGAGCAGTAAGTTGCGGTGAACGTGTTGCGCGGCGGGTCGGCTCTCGAGGGAACCTCGGTCGGCCGCGACGCCGTCGTCATCATGGACTCGGGCACCTCGATGCACCGGTCGGGGCACACGGTCGACATGGAGACGCGTGTCTGTATCTCCAGCAGCTGCAGCTCGTCGTCACTCGGCATTTCCCAGCGCCGGGTCATGTCGAGGCTGAGGTGCGCCGCGCTGCTCTCCCGCTCCCCGTCACCGTTCGCGTTGCTGTTGCTCACCGGGTGGTGAGCCACAGCTGCTGAGGCCGGTGCTGCAGTGCTTGCTGCTGTGTAGCCAACCGCATCTGCTGCTGCTGGTCTGGCCACAGTGGCCATCCCATCGCTAGAGGATTGTCCACCTGATCGCCGTACCTCCTCCTGAGCCGCTGCCTCCGCACCTTCAGGACAGGGCAGCGGCTCCGGGTGGAGCAGGTTACGCCGCAAGTTCTCTGCGGTGAGCGCCGCTGTCTTCGGGGCCGCCGCGTCTGTGACGGCTGAGAAAGATGAGTCCTTGCCGCGGGCGGAGCCAGCGCCGACAGCCGCGCGAGAAGCTGCGCCGCCCTTCTGCGGGGACGCACTGCGAACTGCACCAGAGACGACACCAGCGCCGATGCCACGAGTGCGCGGCGGCAGAAGTGTTCGTTGCGGCGACGTAGCCCCGAGGGAGTGGGGGTGCATCCGCGGCTTGCGCTGCCCGCTGGCTGCTGGCGTCACGGCAGAGACTTTCGGTGCCGACGCGAGGCGCTGAAACACATTCGTCCGCCTCTCTGGCGTGGCAGCGGCGGGCCCGGTTGCGGGAGCAGGGCCAGCTGGCGTGCTGTTCTCTGGTGCGGTCTCTGTTTGAAAGTCACCGTTTGCCAGCTCCGACTCAACACCGGTGCGCTGCGTGTCATCGACGTTCGAGACCGCCATGGAGTTGCTCATCATGCCAGGCACCGTGGGGTAGTCACAGAAGAGCTCGATCTTGACCCCACCACACCCGTGTGGTGCCAGCTCGCTCAGCATCATGTGCCAGTCTTGCTGATCCAAGAGAGAGATGAAGTCGCCTTCTGCGTCCTCGTAGCGAATACGCAGTCGGCGTTCAGCCCCCGCGGCCCGCTGCGGCTGCGTCTGGCAGAACTCATAGATTTGCTTATAAACGTTGTGGAATGAGGCCTGCGCTGCGTCAGCGACGGGCAACACACGCGTCTGGGCGTCGAAGTGAATCTTCAGCCGCAGCGTGTCCAGGAGACGCAGCCGCGCCCGCGCTTCCTCGACGAGTGGCCCGCTAACACCGGCCTCTTCGGCCTGCTGGATGCACCGGTGCAGTTCCTCTGCGCTTGGACCCTTCGGTACCTTCTGCGAAGGTGGCGTACTGCCGTTACTGACGTGGGTCTCTACCGTCCCACCGGTGGAGCCGAGTAAGCTGCAGCTGTGCGCGTTAGCACCCTCGTCGCTGACTCGCAGTGTATCCGCTGGCGACACGGCATCGCGAGAGGGGCGGCGGGGTGTTACCTGCGGGGAGAACGAAAGGGTGACAGCGAGCCTAGTCCCGTGATCGTCTACAGAAGGACGGGCCAGCGCCAGCTCCAGATCACGCCGTGCCTGGCGCTGGGTGTACAGCACCCCAAAGACTTCGCAGAGCTCCCTGTACGCCATGCTAAGGTCTTTCGACCATGTCCCACCTGGTGTGTGGGCCACGTACAGGGAACGGATGTCGAAGGAGGCCGGGAAGCCGTCGCCAATCCAAGGCACCGGCGCAGCAGTAGAGCCGCCGTTCGCGCGCGACGGCGTCATGGAGTTGCCAGTGGAGACGTCGCCGTTCGTTGAGCTCATAAAGCTCATGTTTTCGGAAAGACGTCCGCTGTGCAGCCGCTGCATGTACGCGTCCAGCGCTGCGCGACCGGCGGCAAGGGCCGTCTGAGCTGACGTCAGGTCGTGCGCACGCCTCCAGAAAACGAGCAGCTCGTTGGCGCGTGTGATGTGCTCCAGCACAGTCACCAGCTCCGGTGCAGGGTGCTGCAGCGCCGCCTTGGTGGCGCGGTGAAGCACATCGGCCTCTTCAAGACGTGCGAGGAGCTCTTCCGCGCGGCACACCAGCTCGGCGTCCTCCCTGTCTCCACCGACACTCACACCCAACTTGCTATCTCCACTGCCGCGCCCCCTGCGCACCACAGTGAAGGCCTGAGCGGCCTTGAGCACTTTCGACAGTTGCGCGGCGTTCAGCGTGCCGTCGGTGGCCTCGGCGCTCTCCAGCACTTCGCGCAGTGCAGCCATGGCCGCTCGCTTCATTGAAAAGGCTCTACCAAGCTCCTCGATCGGCTGCTCCACCTGCTCGCGGAGGAGGGTGGTGATGGTCTCGCCCGGGCGCAGGATCTCTTCCAAGCCGTCGATCCGTAGCGCCTCCTGCCGCGAACGGCGAATGGCGCCTTCGATGTCGCCGCTGCTCGCCGCTTGGAGTGCCTCGAAGACGAACTTGCGCCACTGCCGCATCGCCGGGAACCATCGCCCTTCCAACCACAAGAAGAACGGGCTCCCTCGCATCATCGCGACGAGAAAGATGATGTGCTTCTGCAGCAACGGCGGAGCCGACGACGCTGAGGCGTCCTCAGACTTGCCACGAGTATTGCTGTCGCTGGCGCCGTTAGCTGCCTGGGCCTGGGCCTCAACACCCGCTCTGAAGCTGCCCCACGCCTCCAGAACCTGTCCTAAATCGTGGCGCAGGGCCAAGTCACGGAGCAGCACCACTTCGTGGGCCATGCGGACGATAAAGTGCACCAGCTGGTGCATGGCGCGAAAGATGTAGCGGCGCTCCGAAAGCCTTCGGCGAACGAGTGTGTCCTCGTGCAGCGACAGCTGCCGCTCTACCCCGTCGACGAGTCGCAGAAGCCGCGCACTGTACTCCACGACGTCGCGCTCGAGAAGCGGCATATCTACATCCTCGCTGAGCTGAACATACTCGAGCTTCGTGAAGGCGCTGAGGAGTCGGCTCGCGGCCTGGTGTATGTCGGGCAGAAAAGCAACGGTGCCGTCGTCGCTGCGAACACGCACAGTGTGGTCTGACAGGCCCATGTCGCCTCCATCCAGCGCCTCAGGGGAAGAGCTGATCCCACCACAGCGCCGAGTGGGCACGACGGAGGCGCGGAACCCCTTCGTCGATTGCGGAGGCGCTGCACATCGGCGTCGTTCGCCCAGCGCCCTCGCCACCTCCGCCACATAGTCGAGCACCGACTCCATTTGGTACAGCTGGTACCGCAGCGCAGTGTCCATCTCTGGCGAGCGCTCCCGCTCCGCCGATGTTGGTGTCGGCGCGGGAGACTCGTGTCTCTCCGCCGTTTCCGCTGCAGCGTTGGACAGAAACGGCGGCTGTTTGCGTACCGGGGTGGTCAGCGGTCGCGACTTGACACTGGCGATGCGTTTTTGTGGAACTCTTGCAGCCGTTGCGCCGCCAAGTCGGCCGGCGCTCGCCGTGAGCGTCGATGGGGCTGGCGGTTGTCGTGGCACAGTGGCTACACCCGATAGAGAGAGCGGCCGCTGATGAACGTGGCCAGAGGCAGTGCGACGGAAGTCGCTGGCCGTGGTGGCGGTGGCGGTGGCAGCGGCAGAGGTGACTGGATGGGACGCGGAGCTCACAGTTCGCTGCTTCACTTCTGCAGAGGACGCGGGTTTCGGCATCGGCTGCAGCGGGGTGGCCGAAGCGGTTGTGGTACCACCAGGAGACACCGCCGCGTGAGAGCCAATGTTAATGTTCTCCTTTCCCGTCGCATGATTCTGTAGAAGTTCTCCACCACTGCCTTCGGAAAAGGCGACGCGCCGATGTTCTGGCAGCGCGGTTGGGTCGACATGCTGCTGTAGCTGATATGGTAGAGGGGGAGTGTGCCGCAGCACCTTTGCGGCTGCGACATCCTGCTGCAACGCGCGCACGCGATCGCCACCCTGGCGGCGCCGATGCTTCGGCACATACGACTGCGACGGCGTTGTGAGTGGACTCACCTCCACCTCGGCGTCATCGAAGTCCATCGACGAAGGCAGTGACAACTCCAGCCCAGCCTGCTCGTGTGGAGAGAAGGGCCGCAGGGAAGGTTCGGTGCTGAGAGGCACCGCAACAGCGTTGGCGTTGACCTGCCTCAGCGGTTCCTGAGGTGGCAAGGGGCGCGCCTGCTTCGCCTTGTGTTTCTCATAGCTTTCACGACCGTAGCTCTTGGCATAGCTGCCGCTGCTGCGGCCGTGCTTCTTGTTCGAGCTGAGTGCAGGCGCCGGTGTCGCTGCAGCGGGGCCGCGTGCCTTATCTCCACCGTAGCTCATGAGACGAACGTGTGCGACGGCGGGAGGGAAAGGGGTGGTGGAGGTGAGAGCTGCCTGTGTGCGTGGCTCCTTGTCGTGCAGCCTCACTCCCGCACCCCAGGTCCCCAGGAAAGAAAGAGATTCGCGTAGCAGAGATGCGCTCCCAGTCCGGAGAGTTGCTCAGGCGAACAAGGGTAGGGGGCGCGGGAGGGGGGCAGCGAAGAGCTGGGATGGGATCGGGTGAAGGGGCAGCGTTGATGATGATACCAGGGGCAGCACTGGAGGCAGCACGCGGAGGGGTCGAGAGGAGAGCAGCGAAGGATGAGCTGCACAAAGCCAGCGCGGAAGCTTGCAACACGACTCAAAATGTCGACTCAGCGTCTAGCATGAACCCCTTCCCCCTCTTCGCCGCAAGCCAGCAAGCTGAGAGCAGTCGAGAAGGGCAAGAGGGATGGCGGTGAGGAACCGAAAGCAAGAGGACACAGAGCACTGCAAGCGAGCGAGGGCGCCGTCTGCTCGCAAGACAGGAGAACGGACTGGCGCGGTGGGGAGGGCCGCAGGATGAGAAGATGCCAGAGGAAAGGAGAGAGAAAGATGAGGAGGGGTTGAGAAATCCGTGGAGAGCGATATGAGCTAGTCGCGGAGCCGATGGAGAGGGGAGCGACAGTGTCCTCGGTACGCCTGTTGCCTGCGGTGCTGGCGTGCACGGCTAACCGGCTCTTACCCTCTCCTCCAACATGACGTGTTTCATTGGCAGCGGCGTCCGTCCTTGCGCTCACCACCGCTTCGTGCAGCAGCAGGAAGGGGCATCTGCGTGCATCGCCCTTTTGCCCCCCCCCCTCCCCCCTCCCCCCGCGCATGTCCTCGCATGCGTTCCTTCAGATACAGATAGATGTGTACGGATGTATGAAAGACAACGGCTACTCGAGACGGTGCACATGCTTGGGATCAGGTCCACGACGTGTCGGAAATCCCTTCGAGGCCACAAGGAGAGGAAAGGGGTTACAGGCGCACGAGCGGTACAGACGAAGCCGGCGACACGAAGCACACGTCCGTTGACGCAGAGCCGGAGAGAGAGGACGAGAAACACACGGACTCGAGAAGGTGCGGATGACAAGGAGAGACCAGGGTAGGAGCACAACCTGTGTACAATGGCGAGGGCCAGCGGTCCTTAGGGATGGAGGGGAGAGGAGAGGGAGGGGGAAGAGGAGAAGGAGCGGCGGCGGCGGCGACTGGGCACATGCCTGGCCCGCAAAAATGAATAGGACAGAATAAGAAAACAGAAGAGAGTAAGAGAGAGCCCACACGATGATCTCCGCCGCATCGTCGAAAAGAGTTTTACATAAGCACAAAAGATGAACGTGCAGACACACACGCAGACGCACCAGCGCCACCCCACCCCCACCCCCTCCCACTATGGGTCGCCGCAGCGGCGTCACAGGTCCCCAGCTTCGTCGCCGGCTTTCGCACCTGCCGCCGGCACCATATTTGCGACGCCCTCCACTGTTCGCGCCATGCCCGGCACGTGCGTGATACGGCCCTGCTGCTGCAGCTCGGTTAGGTTTAGCGTGAAGGGAACCATGATACGGCCGAGCACCTCCGCCTCGACGCTGTGGTCCGCAGGGACGGAGAAGAAATCCTCTTCGTCACCTGACGGCATCTGCTGGCGTCGCCGCCACATCTGCACCATCACCTCCCACGGGCCCTCCGTAATGCGGTGCAGCGGTTTCGTGATGACAGCGTGGAAGACACCGCTGTTCTCACCCTCGTCGAGGTCCGTCAGCAACACACGAGCATCTGCCGACGCGCCAAAGATGCCGCCGCCGCCGGCACTGTGCGGTGCAGGAAATGGCAGAGGGCAACCCCGCAGCACACGGCT
Organism: Leishmania mexicana MHOM/GT/2001/U1103; assembly: GCF_000234665.1. Taxonomy (NCBI): domain Eukaryota; phylum Euglenozoa; class Kinetoplastea; order Trypanosomatida; family Trypanosomatidae; genus Leishmania; species Leishmania mexicana. Next base: position 540,938 of record NC_018325.1, read on the forward strand.
ACGCTGTGACGCGAACCCAACGTCGACGTCCTCGTCACAGTCGAGGTCTTTGTCGCCCTTCTGCGGGGTCATCCACGCGCAGTCTGCCTCCTCCAGCGCAGCGCAGCAGAGGCTGTACCCGTTTCCTCCGTTGAACCCCTTGTAGTGGATGGACGAGTCACCCTTGGCCTTCAGCGAGACGGCGTAGCGCCACACGTCCTCGTCTTCTGTCAGGAACGGCGCCGCGGACGGGCGCGTGTTATCACCACCGGTGGGCGACGCTGTAGCGGAGACCGTGCTCGTCTCATGCGTAAAGTAGTCCTTGTCGGTGCCCACCTGTCGTTGCAGGCGTGACGCGACGTCTGAGGCCCGCCGCATCGACACACGCACCGTCACATTGCAGGACATCTCGTCCGACACCGCCGTAGTGGAAGCCAACGGTGACGCGCACATCAGCTCCGCCTTTGCGTCTTCGACGCTGAAATAAAAGTAGTCGCAGTTCTGAGTCGGGTGCGCCTTGGCCACGCTCGGGAACGTGCCCGTGGCAGCGAAGGGTCGCAGGCAGCGGAAGCTGGGAGCCCTGGCAGCTGCCAGGGCTCCTGGCGATGCGACCGCGAAGATGAGCACTGCAGCGATGAGAGTGTACAGCATGACAGTGGTGGCCCGTGAGGAGATCGTAGTGCGGTCGAATGACCGACCCCGGAGCCGTGGCGAGGCCAAAGCCGGGGCAGCGGAGTGTGGCGACACCATGACTCGGGGAGAGGAGGAGGGGGTAGGTGAGGCGGGCAATGCTGCTGCTCGTCGTAGTTCGTCGAACGGAAGAATGATTGCAGATAGAAAGTGAGCCGCCTTTTCCAAGACAACCGCTTCCTCTTCTGTCCTGGCTACTCTTACACACGCGGTGCTGGGCGTGGGCGAGTGTGTCAATGGTCGTCTCGTGCGCAACGGCTGCAGCCGAGAAGAGGGGGGAGAGCGGGGACGCAGGGATGTGAAGAGAGAGAAGCGAGAGTGTGCACATGCTGTGGTGCGAGCCAGGCAGAAGAGCTACGTGTTGCACGCAAGAGAGGATGGTGCGGGGGCAAGGACGTCACCGAGGGCGGAGGCTACAGTGGCTCTGAGGCACAGGAAAGGAAAAGCGCCGTAGACACACACACACACACGCACAGAGCGACCAGTACCTTACCTGCCGTCCGCGCTCAGCAGGCACGAAGCCTGCTTGCTTGTCTGCCTGTGTGCCATGTCTGCATGCCGTCATTTTCTTTCGTGTGTGTGCGTGTGCGTGTGCGCGCAAGCTCTGTAGGTGTGCTGCGCTGAGGTACCAAGGAGGCACTCTTCTCACGCACACGAGAATGAGTAAAGCAAAAAGAAGAAGGGGGGGGGGGAGGCAGAGGGTTTGTCCCGCCGGGGGTGTGACCGCCCCCATAATAACGAGAGGTGGAGAAGCTCGAGCGAATGATAACAACGTGAGAATGAACGAAACGGAAAAAAAACATCCACACACACACAATCACACATCACCGCCACCGCCAAACACGCACCCACCGACGCGCACCCTTCCCCTCACGTACTATACACTCAGGAACACGTCCTCGCTTTTCCTGGCGTCGCTCTTGTTTCGTACACGTGCGGCCCAACGCCCCACGCTACCACCCACAGCCCTGTCACACACAAGGCCCCACCTCGCGCGGTGCCATGGCAGCCGGCGGCACACGCCACCCCAGGAAGGCGCCGACGCAGTCCCCTGAGAGCACGGCCCCTGCCTCGCCCTCTGCTCCCTCCCTCCCTCCATCCGCCCGCTGCGCAGGTGGCGTCGACGCAGCTCCATGCAGGACCTGACCGCCAACATCCGTAGCGCTGAATAGCTCTGACCTCCCCGCGCTGCGGGCGCCGGGGCCTGCCACCACCAGGAGTGGCCCGGCATTGGGGAGGTTTAGGCAGGGGCTGCTGGGCTGCCTCCCTCACACACGCAGACACTCGGGAGGGGAGGGGAGGGGGGGGCGTTGGTACTGGGCCATGTCATACCACGCAGTGGGTCGTGTGTGTGTGTGTCCCTTCCCCCTCCACCCCCACTCCGTTTCATTGGTGTAGGTATGCAACCAGAGCGGAAAGAGAAACGGAGTTCATCATCACGGTGGAGGGAGGGCAGGGGGCAAGGACCAGGGAGAGGGTACCCCGCGAACCGCGTCACAGCACCAGAGCGACCGTCGCGTCGTCGGCGGTCGTCGAGGCGGCAGCTCGCCCTTTTCACACTTGCGTTGCTGAGCAACGCCATCCCCCCCTCCTCGCCGCCGCCACCACCAACGGTTTCTCGCTCATCGCCAGCGAAGAGCAAAGCGAGAGAGGCATACACGCGAAACAAACACAGGCACGCATGCACACCAAGCTCATGGCGCGCGTCTCAGGATGACAGGTGAAGGGTGTCGGGCGGCATACAAAGAGGCCGCCTGGCGTTGCTCGCTAGCCTTTTCGAGGTCGCCGCTTACTCAAGATGGATCACCTCACGAAACTCCTGCCCAAGGGTGCACTGCTCACCATTTCCGTGCCGGTTCAGGGATACCGCTGATCGGGAGTTCCCATGCCGCAGCATTACCCGACCCCTCGGTGTAGCCATGACACTCCGGATGCCCTTTTGGATCACCTCCGCCGTATCGGTTGCCCGCTGTCGCAGCAGGCCGCGAAGATCGGCCGGCTGTTTCGTCTCGCCAGCGCCCTCGAGGCTTTGGGTCCCGGTGCTACCCTCCACTGAGTCTTGAGACACTCCTTCGTCTTCGTTCACGCCCATCTCGCCGCGCTCGGAGCCCTCCGAGGCTACGTCTTCCAGAGACACGCCGATGAGAACCACCTTAGATGGCCGTTTGAAGGAAGTGTCCACGGTGATTTCTATCGCTGTCACGATGCAGAGCACGTTGTCTATCACGCACTCCAGCACCGGCACCGTCGTGAGCGACGGTGTTCGACGGGCCGCCACTGGCGTGGGGTTCGTGGCGCCGTCTTCGGAGCTGCCAACGCCGCAGCTGCTGGGACGGCCACGTGCCGGTACCGTCATCGCCGACGCCGTGGGTGTGCTGCTGATGCTGCCGCCACTGGTTGGGTGCAGTTCCCTGCCGCTGTTCTCCAAGTCCGTGCGACATGCCACTTTCACCGGCTGCAGGATGGCGTCGTTGTGGACCAGCGACGTGCCCTTGGGTTGCACCGGTGGCATGACAACAGGCAGGAAGGCGAGGCGCATGGGGCGGTCTCGCAGGATTTGCATGGCGAGAATAAAGGAGTCCACGCGCGGCCCTGTAAGGACGGTGCTAGAGGGGTGGTGCGGGATGCTGCCAGGCGGAGTCGCCGTCTCGCGCGCTAAACTGGCGGTGGAGCTGCCCGCGTGGGTCGTTGCGGCAGCGGCAACCGTGACTCCACTGTTTTGTCCAGGGCTGCGAACCTCTGGCGAGGACAAGTCCGTCGCACAACGGTGGCTCACGGAGTCTAGCGCCGACGGTTCCTCGGGACGGCAGTACACAAACTGCAGTAGTTGTTGCTCCCGCGTGGTCAGCCCTTCGCGCTGGCCTTTGTGATTGGAGACGTGGAAGATGGTGAAGGGATGGAAGTCACAGGAGCGCGTGAGCGAGGAGTCGGCCCCGTTGGTGAAGTAGTGCCTATTCGCTGATGTGTCGTAGCTGGCGTGCGCCTGTGCACCGTAGAGGCGAGAGACACATGCCGAGTTCCTCTTCTCCACGTGAATCAGCACTGTGGCGAAGACGTTGTTCTCGTCCCCGATGAAGCGTGCCCCACGGTGTAGAGTGAGGGAGGGGTACGCGACGACGGCGGAGCCGGGCTGCCGGCTACGCGTGGAGCAAGCCGGCCGTGGTTTTGACTGCGGAGACGACGTCGGTGACGCCCCGGTGTCGTTTCCGTCAGAGTGAGGTGCAGCTGTGCAGCTTCGCACCACGCCGTCACCATTATCTCTCCCACTCGACAGCCGTAGCTTCGGATGCTGCGGTAAGATGCTCAGGGAATCCGAGAAGACGGCCCCGCTGCCGCTCACGTTGGCGTCCATGAACGCCTTTTCTGCCGCGTTGTCCGCTGCGGCAACGGTGCGACTCTGGATGCGCAGCGTTGCGGCATGCACCGTTGATGATGAGGGGCTCACGGTTGACCTGCGCCGCCCCTTGCCGACCGCCGGCGGTGGGTTATCGCCGCTACCCCCGTCTTGGTCACCCGCTTCGTCGGCCTTGTTCGTGTCGGCAAAGGAGCGGACGCTGTGCTCGCTGGCGGAGGTGTTGTTCGGACTCTGTCCCTTCTCGTCCGTCAATTGGGCGTCGGTGTCCAGGTGCAGGACACGCTCTACCGGAGCTGGTGTAGTAGCTGCTCCCCTGGCCGCCGACGGCCCCTCGTGCGGATGGGTTTGCACCTTCTGGGGTTCTCTACAGCCTGTGCCCCCGCTGGCCAGCGGCGGAAACTGCGGTAGTTTCACCCTCCCAAAGGAGACGCCGTTCACATTGAGCGAGGTGAGCTGCGAGGTCATCTCCTCGCCAGCGCCGCCGCTCTCCGCACGGTCTCTGCTCTCGTTCGGCGTCTCCCGGGGGACAGTGAAAACGCTCTCCGTGAACGAGTCACCCAGCTCGTGACCGGGCGTGTGCGGGGGGTGCAGCTTCACGGATGTCATGATTGGCGCCGACGGCTGAAACATGGAGGTCGAGGTGCGCCCGTGCGCGGACTCATGGTTCCTCCCTGCGCCGTGGCCGAAGACAGAGCCGCAGCCTGCGACGCTCTTGGAGGCAGCGACGCCCAACAGGTTGACCGGTGCAACTGCATTGGCCCGGTTCAGCACAAAGGAGGAGAAGTACAGCGACAAGATCATCCGCTCCACCCGCGCAACACTGATCGCCAGGGCATGCACGGCGATGCGTTGGTGATGCACCACGGGGTTCGTCGGCCCCGTCAAGCTCCGCAGGTTCAGCTTCCCTAGCAGGCCCATCAACCACTGCCACTCCTTGCCTACGTGAACAGTGGCGATGATCAAGTCCCGCTCCTCCTCGAGCTTGTCGATGCCGTGAAGGAAGCCGGGGCCGCCAATGACAGGTAGTGTGGCAGACATGCTTGCTGCCGCCCCCCCGGGCACAGCAATTCTAGAGAAGCGCGGCAGCCCCGACTCTTCCAGGGTCATGGGCAAACTGCACATGCGGGCCGGTTCATCTGTACATGCCAAGGCCAGGGTAACCCGGCGTGTTTCCAACTCCGTCTCCACGTTGTGCACCGCAGTGCTCAAGTACGCTGCGTGTTGCTCCATTTCCTTGACGATCTGTGCCACCTCTGAATTGAACACGCGCTGCGGGTGCTGCATGGCATAGTAGCTCAGCACTGTGCCGATCACTGTCAGCAGGGGCACCATGACACCCACGTAGATGCACCTGCCTTGACGAACGGCGATGTACAGGGGTGGGACCCCAACAATCATGAAGCACAACCCCAGCAGCACCGCTGTCAGCAGCGTGGAAAAGCACGTGACGAAGAATGACGGGTTCGAGCGCAGGGCCTCTGCCTTGATATCCAGCAGAGCCGGCAGCGGTACCTTGACTGCTACCGACTTTTCCACGGCATCCACACCCCTGTGCTGCTGATCCGCTTTTTCGAAAACGTCCATCTCGCGCCAGGAACGCAGCCTTCCGCTGCGGCTTTTACAGAATACGCGCACGGCACTCTCTCCCTTTCTCTCCCTCCTACCCTCCCACGGCGCACACGCACACGGCCTCCTTACGTCTCTGCTCTTCGCGCCTTTCCCCCTTCGTTTTGTGAGGCACGTGAGACGGCGTACAGGCAAGCAGGCACACTCGAGCACAGCGGCTGGCGTGACGCTGATGCGGCTGTCACGGGGGAAAGGACACCGAAAAAAATGGGAAAAATGGCAACAGAACGGCAGGAGAGAGCGAAAGAAGCGCCCGTTTTCTGTCAGCACTGCACAACGAGAAGATGCGGAGGGGAGGGGAAGGGGAGGGGGTTCCCAAAAAACGACGTGGGGGAAGGGGGCGTGTGGAGGCGCAGCAGATACCTGGCAGATTGAGATAGAGAGATCCAGGGAGCACAGCAAGACGGAGGGAGATGCGTGTGCGTGTGTGTGTGTGTGTGTGTGTGTATGTGTGTCGCCTCCACTGTGTACACACACGCGCGCACCGCTGCGTCAGGACACCGAATGTCCGCCTTCTCTGAAGCAGGGCACAACGACCACGATAGCAAGAAGGACAAACCAAGCAGAGCGAGCGATCCCCCCTCCCTATGCGCTCCTGCGCACGCAACGTATACACGCTAGCAGACGAAAAAAAAATGCCGGTGAAGATGAGAAGGGGAGGGGAAGGGGGTCTAGAAGACTGTGCAGCAGAGACGGCCGCAGAGAGGAGGGGCAACAAAGGCGGGGTGGTGGGGTGGGGGGCGGCCTGTTGAAGATGGAGGAGAATCGGAGTCGACGCAGTATGCCGTGTGCCCCTCCCCCTTCGTGGCCCAAAAAAAAAAAATCAGCAAGTTGGAGAGGAAGTGGGTGTGCGTACGTCTGTATGCGTGTGAGTGGGAGAGGGATTTTGAGGAGCTTTTCTGCGAGGGGGCTCACGCGAAAGCCACCAAGAGCCAATCAAGATGTGGTGCACACTATATATATATATGTATGTAAGCGTGTGTACGCTTACTTCCTTCGCCAACGTTTGGAGGGGGAGGGGGTGGGTGGGTGGGAGAGCGAGTGTGTGTGTGTGGGGGGAGCGAATGAGCTGCATCGAGACAATCCAGTGCGTCCGCATCTTCGCTTCAACCGATCTGACTGCTGGGGCGTGTGTGTGGGCGTGGCATCGTGCCGCATGCACACCGGGAGGGCCATACCGGCAGGCGGCATACCAACACGCCTTTCATACTGGTGCATACATAAGCACATAGGCTGTGGTTGTGCACCGATGCCGCTGCCAGCGCTGGTGCTCCCCCCTTCCCCCGTGTGGGCGGGGGGGGGGGAGGGGGCTTTCTCTTTCCTCGACGCTTTTCTGTGTCATGCAGTTGTTCTCCCTGTGCGGGTATCCGCCTGGGCATCTGTGGGAGCCTCCACTGGTGCTCTGTCCAACACATCACCGTGATGGACTTAAGAAGAACGACGATATTACTTTCCTTCGCCTCACCGACAGCAATCCGTTGCTCTGCCATATAACGTGCGGCCCAACGCCCCACGCTACCACCCACAGCCCTGTCACACACAAGGCCCCACCTCGCGCGGTGCCATGGCAGCCGGCGGCACACGCCACCCCAGGAAGGCACCGACGCAGTCCCCTGAGAGCACGGCCCCTGCCTCGCCCTCTGCTCCCTCCCTCCCTCCATCCGCCCGCTGCGCAGGTGGCGTCGACGCAGCTCCATGCAGGACCTGACCGCCAACATCCGTAGCGCTGAATAGCTCTGACCTCCCCGCGTTGCGGGCGCCGGGGCCTGCCACCACCAGGAGTGGCCCGGCATTGGGGAGGTTTAGGCAGGGGCTGCTGGGCTGCCTCCCTCACACACGCAGACACTCGGGAGGGGAGGGGAGGGGGGGGCGTTGGTACTGGGCCATGCCATACCACGCACTGAGGTGCGACACCACGTCATCCGGTACCGGACATTCGACGGGAATAACGAGAAGTGAAGACAGAGGTCAGCCAGGGAAGGTGACAACGGGCATAGAAGGGGAGCACAAGGACCAGCGATGGTGCCTGTGTCAATGCGAAGGGGAGAGGCGGAGAGTGTCGGATAGAAAGGGGTGCGCTACTTGGTCGGTGCTGCGCCATGCACGTGCAAGGCATCTCCCTCTGCACCCTCGTTTTCCGGCAGCCACGTGCATGACACTCTTCACCAAAGGAAATACCGGCACGTAGGGGAAGAAGGGAGAAGAGGCGTGCTTGTGCCGTGTGTGGTTCGGATCCTTTGCTCACGAGTTCACAAAGTCACACGCACGCGCTGCGCTGCATCATGGCGTCATGAATTTCTCGTGCCGGCCGGTTCCACCGGACTGCTCGTTTTACTTCTCTGCTCGCTAGCCCTCGCCTGTGTGCTGTGCCACCACCCAACATACCTCTCGCTCCCTTCCAGGCACCACGAAGGCACCTCGTGCTCCGGTTCGTGGGACAAGCGGGACAGGGAAGGATTGGGGCCTCGATGGCACCGATACATGCACACAACAAAGGAAAACGTACAATTTTTGGCTGCCAGGGCGGCGGGTGAGCACCTACAGGCATGCGGCTGCGCGGCACAGGCACACGGACGACCATGACCACATCCGGGAAAACAACGATAGCGGTGCAGCGCTCCCCCCACCACCGAAAAGGGAAGGCCACATAGACCAGCAACACACCATGACGAGGACCACCGCCAATCCTGCAAGAGAGAAAGAATACCAATGTGCGCGAGCATAGGGGTTCCAGTCACCAAAGGAAAAATAGAAAACCGCACCTCAGACAGCGGCGCTCGTGAGGCTATCGCCGCTTTTCGCCACATTTGCTGCAGCGACGCTCAACGTGACACATGACGCCACCACCGCCGTAGTGGCCGTTGTTGGTGCTGCTGCCGCTGCTGCTTCCGTTATGCTCACCCCCCCCATGCGCATGCACCACCGTCTCGCCGTTCTCCAGATCGGCAGGAGACATTTACGTGTCAGCCGGCTCGTGCGTCCGCTCCAGCACGTTGCCTCGAAAGGCTTGTGGCAAGCCTGCGTCGGTATTATACCGGTCCCAAGAGGTGTTCTCGTCTCCGCGGAAAAGGCCGAATTTCGAGCCGAGAAAGCTCGCCGCGCTACCGCCGGCGCCGCTGCTGCTGCTCGCCGGCACGACGGAGCCCCGCAGGTGACCGGGGTGGGGACCCTCAGCCGGCACCAGTGGTGAAACATTGTCCCAGGGCCGCGGGGCGGTCTTGCCATCGCTGAGCATGGACAGCGGTTGGCGGCTGGAGAGGTAGAAGCCACTCCCTTGCTTTGCCTCCGCGGCGACGTCTGTCACTTGCCCCAGCAGCGCTACGGAGGTAGGCGACACGAAGACGCCGACCGTTTTCACCACCGCCTTCGTAAAATTCGCCTCAGCCACGTTTGCCTTTGTGAGAAAGTGCTGCTCCACCTGGTCGCGCAGGTCCCCGATCTCCGCAAAGACGGCCGAATTCACCCACATATCCTTGCGCACGCTCTTGGGCCGCACGTGCCGACGCCGCTCCCAGTTTACGGTGCTTGCGAGCCTCTGGGCTTGGTTGCTGCCTTGATCGAAGTGGACGCTTCGCGCCAACATCCTTGAGCGGTTCAAGGGGGAGACGCTTCTACCGGCTATAACAAAGCTCGAGGCAGACACGCTGCAGCCGACGATGCTGCGGTTGCCCACGGCGAGCACGCCGTTCTTCTGCAGCTGCTGTCGCCTCGCCTCCAAGGTCAACCGTAGCGTCAGCAGGTTCAGCTCGACACGGTAGTGGACAAAACGCACCGGGCGGTAGTAGGCAAAGTACAGGAAGAGAGCGTTCACCGTGGTGCACAACGGGATGATTAACAGCAGATACAGCCTCTGCTTCACGCCCGGAGTCACGCTTTCATCTAGGATGACCTCGCCAGTGCTTGGCAACCGATTCGACTCTCCGGCGTTATAGTCAGGGTTGTAGATGTAGAGCGGTGGCACCACGACGAGCATGAGGAGGATCGCGGAGAGCACCGCATTGATGATAATGAAGATCATGTCGCCCAGCGAGTTCGCTCTTAGCGCTGTCGTCCACGTAAGCTTTGCCGGCGTGACAGAGCGGCGTCACAGGCACACGCTTGAGCACCGACAAAGGCGGAGGCGGACCCAACGATGTAGAAGAACGACAAGAACAAGAACAGCAGAGGAGGGCGAGATGGGCAGGCGAAAAGATGGTCCGGCGATCAAGCAAAGAGGTGCACTCGGCAGAGCCAACGTAAACACGAGTATGCCAAGCACGAGGGGGAGAGGACGAAAGGCAAACGAAGAAGTGGCGAAGCGGGGCTGAAACTGACAGGCCACGAGGGCGGGAGGGGGAGAACGGGCGGTGGGGCTTCGGCGCAGCTGCCCTATCACACGCGCAACAACCAACAACGGCAAACGGCGGCTTTTGAGGCTGCCTACAGGCTCGCTCGCCAGCTCTGTGCGCGTGTGCGTGTGTGTGTGTGTGTGTGTGTGGCTCGTTGTGTCTTTGCTTGCTGAGTTTGAGGATGCAATCATGCCTTCAAACCAGAAGGGAGCAGCAGCCGAGGCGTTTGAGGAGAGGGAGTGGCGGAGGCGAACAACTCTGCGATAAGGCTGACGGGCGCGTCTGCGTGTGCGTCCTTGAAAAGCAAAGGCCCCAAGATGCGAGGAGTGTGCTAGGACAATGGTGTCGGGGGTGGGGGCCGCGCTCACGTTGGGGAGGGGGGGGGGCAAAGCCAGAGACCGGATGGCGTGTACACAAGCACACGTACGCACATGTAAAGAGAGACACGCGAGACGTGATTTGAATACAAAGAGTGGCGTAGGGAACGCTAACGAGTGGGTGGAGAGGGGGCAACAGCGCAGACACGGAGGCTGTGCCGGAGGGAGGGGTAGGCCGCAGCGCTCCGGTGTCGAGGACGCACACGCAACAAGCGAGAAGCGCGGGAGAGCGGGCAACAGAGAGGTAGGAGAAGTGGCAGACCCACGCCGCAACGGAGAACGGAATAGAGGCGAGGCCGAGGGCAGTGCAGCCGCGTGCTAGATGAACTTGTGACTTGAACACCGGTCTCGTGAAATTTTGTGCTTGCTCTCCGTTGTCCGTGGCGCTCACAGGCAGAACGACCAGGAGGCAAATCCGCACGCACGGAGACACATGCAGAAACCTAAGAGGACCGCAGGGAAGGACCCCCCTGGAGAAGGAGAACACAGCGCGACAACGTCAACGGACCTGTAGCAACGGCAGCTGAAAACAGTCACGGAGTACGCAGCGAGACTGACAAGCACACATGCATATGCGCTGGTCGAATGAGGGGCAGAGGAGAGCCGCGCTTGCTGAGGAGAACGACTAGACGTACCGAGTGCGAAGAGAAGTGGGGGATGGGAAGGTGGCGGGTGCCAGGTGAGTCTCCTCACGAGCTATGACCAGAGTGTGTGGAGAGTGGATGGACACGAGTACGGATGTAGCGCTGCACATGGTTGTATGTGTTCGAATTCGCGTCGCGCTAGACTTTTTTCCTGAAGGCTAGAGCTGCACCATGTGTGCACCGCTTTGACCAAACACAAGCGCACATGTGTGTGTGTGTATGTGTGCGGGTATCGGAGGGGCGTTGAGCATATTCAGAGGCGACAGGAGAGAGAGACAGGACGGGACAGACGGAGAGTTCGTAGGCGCACGAGCATGGCGGGATGCATGAGAAGGGTAGACAGACGCCTTACCGGCGAGAGTTAGAGAGAGAGTTGCGTTTTTGTTTCGTACACGTGCGGCCCAACGCCCCACGCTACCACCCACAGCCCTGTCACACACAAGGCCCCACCTCGCGCGGTGCCATGGCAGCCGGCGGCACACGCCACCCCAGGAAGGCGCCGACGCAGTCCCCTGAGAGCACGGTCCCTGCCTCGCCCTCTGCTCCCTCCCTCCCTCCATCCGCCCGCTGCGCAGGTGGCGTCGACGCAGCTCCATGCAGGACCTGACCGCCAACATCCGTAGCGCTGAATAGCTCTGACCTCCCCGCGTTGCGGGCGCCGGGGCCTGCCACCACCAGGAGTGGCCCGGCATTGGGGAGGTTTAGGCAGGGGCTGCTGGGCTGCCTCCCTCACACACGCAGACACTCGGGAGGGGAGGGGAGGGGGGGGGGGCGTTGGTACTGGGCCATGTCATACCACGCACTGGGCCGTGTGTGCGTGTGTACCACCACGCGTCATCAGAAGGTAGCCCAAACAGGGGAACAGTGAGAGAGGAACACTGGTGTCTGTGTTTGTATCGGAGCGCGTTGCAGCAAAGCAGCAGGTGCGCAACCACATGAAGGGGAAGGGAGAGAGACCTTCATGAGGACGCCGCATCATGTGTAGTGGCGGCGGCAGCTCAGCGAAAACCTCTCCCCTCGGCGGCCAAAGTGCGCCTCTGCAGACAGAATCGCGGCCTTGTATAGGGACAAGGCGCAATTCTTTCCTGTGGCTTCCTGCCTCAGCATCCACATTGATTCACTGTGGAGCTTCGGCTCTCCAACAGCAGCGCGCGTACTGGTGTGTGCACGCTCACATGCCTGCGCACACTTCAAGACTGTACGTCTCGGTCACCTTTTCGTCTGTGCGCTGCACCTGACCCCGCACGGAGGCGGTCAGGGGTGCAACGAGGAAGCAAGCCAGCAAAGGGCAGGAAAGTGAGGGAGCAATAGGAGAGGCCAGAGGACCAAAGCGGTTACGTGCGACAGCAAGGTAGATGGACTCACTGGCAACCTACCCCTGCCACCGCGCTCGCCAGCATCAGAGGCGCACGAGGGGGTTTGCTGTGGCGGGTCAATGACGGAGAGGGAAGGGAAACCAAATAGACGGGTGCCACTGCGGTACTCTCCGCTCCCCCCTTCTACGCCCCGCCTTACATCTATAACACTACGACCCTGCTTGGCCTACTCCGCCAGTAGCGGGTGCAGCTCACCGGACGCAAGCAAGTCAAATGTGGGGTAGTGCACTCCATCCCCGTAGATTGGCCGGAACGTTGGAAAGCCGGTGAGCCACACGACGATTCCCACGCGTTGCGCCAAACGCCTGGCGGCAGCCGTCCAGCGCCATCCACGGTTGTCTGCACAGCCGCCGGGGCGGGTCGCTATGGCTCTCCTATCCGTCTCCGCCTCCGCCCTCAGCACCATCTTCACCAGCGGGTCACGCGCGGTGGAGAAGAGGTCGATGAAGTTCAGCCACTTCCCCAAGTCGTACGGGCTGCGGTACGTAAAGTTGGTGGACTGGTAGACGTGCGTGCGCTTCTCATGCACGTAAATGCTCTCGATCGCCGTCGTGTTCTCCAACACCAGGCGCCTGTTGACGTACAGGAAGAGCGACATGCAGAGACAGACGATGACCGCCACGCCCAGTGTCAGCCTTGCTAAATACGATGTAAGCAGTACACCGGCAGGGCCGTAGGGCATGTGCAGGGCACGCAGTTTCGCCTCCACAGCGGCCTTGTTTGGCGACGTCTTCCACTGCGCGCGCAGTCGCCGAAGCTTGCGGGCGTTGCTGTTTTCACGTATGTAGCCGTAGCCCAGGAAGCCGGTGGCCAGCAAGGTGCCCACCCACAGCCACCACACAAACAGTAGGAAGTAGCGCTGGTTCTCCGCGTCGACACAGTTGTTGATCCACGGGCAATGGTGGTCCATCTTCGTGACACACTCGTTGCATATCGCGCAGTGGTGCTCGCGCGGCGCCTTCAGGCGGCGGCAGTGATGACAGTAGCGCCGCGGCACGTCCAGCACGCGAGCGACTCGCAGCCGCGGCGGGTAGCGCTCAGCGGTTCCAGCAATCGCTTCGAGTTCGAGAAGTGTGTCCAGCGATGCCACTGTCTTTGGCCGATTCGGCAGGTGGCACCAGTGGCACCCTAGCACATGGAACACAGCACTAGCACTCCGGGTAAGACGGGTGAGACAAGCGAGTAGCGAGCGCATGCTACCTCTCCTACAGGCAACGCCAGCTTTTTGCTGGTGTAGCGGCACCGTGGCAGCGGCGTCTCCGTCCACGCTCTCGTCGCCCCTAAAGACTCGCACAACGCGAATGCCGGGAAAGTTGGTCGTCGGGAGCAGCGGTTGCAACGGTGTCGCCATTCCCGTAACCGCCGGCACAGGCACTCGAGGCGACGGGGAGTCGTCGAGCGTAGTGTCGAAGGGGCCTCGCGGTGCCTCCGTGCAGGGGCGCGGAGAGGAAGACGCGTGCTGCGATAACGGGACACCAGCGACAACGGAGCTCATCTGCGTGCTGCCATACACCCACGGGCTACCATCGCCTTCTTGCGCGCCGTCATCGCCACTGTCCTCTGAGGAGTCGGAGCCGTCGTGGTGAGCCCCGGCCGTATTGGTGGCGTACGGGCCCCGATACGTGTAAGCTGGCGGTGCTCGGCCGATGTGCCTCGAGAATGCTGTCGAGCAGAAATAGTTGACATAGATGTTGAAGGAGACAAGCACAAGGAGGCACTGTAGAAGCACATAGGGGAGGGTGCCTGGCGTGGTGAGCACCGGCACCACGTTGCGCGCAAATGTCACCACAGTGAAGGTGACGAGGCCCACGCCAAATGCAACGACGGCCCAGCCCACGACCCGCGTCGAGGAGTTGAAGGACGTGACGAACCAGCGCTGCTGAAGAGTGAGCCACATGGCGACGAGGTATTCGCGCCTCTGCAGTGCGTAGCGAAGGAGATCCCCATTGTCCATCGCCGTCCTCGACTGCCGCTTGCGCAGACGCTCTACCGGTGGGATCCGTAAGTTTTATAAAATCGTAGTACGTGTGTGTGTGTGTGTGCGGCTCGACACATGCATAGCGAGAGCAGGGTGGTTGAGCAACGCTGCTCAAGCGAAACCCACAAAAGCCGACGGGGTGTGGGGTGGTGGGTGCGACGTGAAACACGTTGGGGAAAGCAGCGTCGATGCAACGGAGGAGGACGAAAAGGAAACAGAATTTGCCTAAAGACGATGCATGCAAAGTGCGACGGAGAGAGCCGCCATGTCGACACCCTTCCCCCCCCCCCACACACAGACACGCGCGCGCCCACAACACCTTTTTCAACCTACACACGCATCCGTGCATGTCCGTGGTGGGAGAACGGAGGAGAGTGTTGTACGCCACTGCATTGCCATACGACTTATCCCCCCCTCCCCGTCCCCTGGATGCCCATCTCTTTGGTATTTCTTCAAGGGGCGTCCGTTTCCCTGACACATGACATCCGCTAAACTACACCGTATCCGACTCTGACGCAGTCCCCTGAGAGCACGGCCCCTGCCTCGCCCTCTGCTCCCTCCCTCCCTCCATCCGCCCGCTGCGCAGGTGGCGTCGACGCAGCTCCATGCAGGACCTGACCGCCAACATCCGTAGCGCTGAATAGCTCTGACCTCCCCGCGTTGCGGGCGCCGGGGCCTGCCACCACCAGGAGTGGCCCGGCATTGGGGAGGTTTAGGCAGGGGCTGCTGGGCTGCCTCCCTCACACACGCAGACACTCGGGAGGGGAGGGGAGGGGGGGGGCGGTGGTACTGGGCCCTGTCATACCACGCAGTGGGCCGTGTGTGTATGTGTGTGTGTATCCTCGCCGCACTCTCTTGCCATGTCTTGCGGATGCCTCAAGTACCTCTCCGTCTCGCTGTTCCCCTGTTTGGGCTACCTTCTGATGACACGTGGTGGCACACACACAGACAAACGTGCGCCGACGACGTGGGCAAGGCGGTCGGGTAGTCGATCAACGTGTGTGCAGTGATCTAGTGCTTCGGCGCTGTCGCCGCATTTTGCACGATCATCTTGGCGTACTTGATGGAGGGGGCACGCCTTGGCGGGTCGCGCGACTTGCGACGCTGCCGCACCTCTGTGATGTACCCCCGCATGAGGCCGTACTTGGTGCTAGGACTAGTGAGATAGTAAAGGTACTCATAGCTGTAGATGCCGCCACTGTGGCCGTCGGAAAAGACAAAGCGCAGGGCGTAGCTGCCGACGGGAATGATCTTCGTAATCGTGATGCCGCGACGTCCGTAGATGATGATATCTTTGCTGCCGAGAGCGCCATCCGTGCTAGGGGTGTAGACGCGCAGGTACTCGGCCAGTGCGCGCGTCCGAAGCGGCATGCCAGAAGGGACGCAAGGCGAGTGGAGAGCCGGCAAAGGCGTTCTCATCAGTTCTCCAGCGGGCGCGCGATGAGCAGAAGCAGCGGCCCCTTCCGGCGCCTGCAACGAGGCGGCCGGCCCTGCAGATGCGGGGCTGGTCACAGGTGCCGTAGCAGGCCTCGAAGAAGATTTTTCCGGTGAGGTTATAGGCGGCTCGGTCGGGTCAGGCGAGTCTGCCTCGAGAGAGACGCAGCGCATCACCTCGACGGCGTCCTCAGGCCATGTGAACTCAACGTACTGACGCGATTTGTCAACCTGGACCCTCGTCGGCACGAGACGCTGCCGCACAGTTCGCTGAGCCGCGAGGCGCTCTGCCAGACTCGTGTTGGCGACGCGCTGCGGCTCGAACTTTCGCCGCGGCTCCGTCACGAGTTTTTCATCCGGCAGCCAGACGCTCCCGGCGAGCTGTGACACCTTGGAGGCGACTGAGTCTCCGAGTTTGCTGAGAAGCGAGGAGGTGAACGGGCGACGAGCCGTGGCGGAGGCGCACGCCGCGTGCAGCGGCGACAGTGAAAACGGCGGAGGCGACGGTGCAGCTGTGCGCCGACGGCGTAGATGTGATAGAGGCACGACCGCAGCGAGGACACGGGCAGCGGGCGTGGCGCTGTTCATATCGACTAACGTGGAAAACAGGAAGAACACCGCGACAAGAGCGTGAGAACGCTGCGCAGGAGAGGTGTCGATGGGGCCACCGCCACGACCACCGGCGGCAACAGCAGCAGCTGGGGCACCTCTCGCCTCGGTCTGTGCCACTGGCAGTTGTGTGCACGTTTCTGTGTCGCTGCGCAGTGAACTCCTGCTCCGACAAGGCACTGGCGACAAGAGAAGAGGGGGACGGAAGACGGAGGGAAATGGGCAGCTGCTTGCCCGCACATCGGTGAAGGTCTGTGCGCGATGCAGAGCCTGACGGCAGTGGGGGCACCGAGGCTGCATGAACGAAAGAAAAAGGGTGTGGGGGAGGGGGAGAGAGCCGACGTGGCGGTGACACAAAGACCGCCTCCTCCGCCTTTCCGTAGCCGTCCCTCATCTTGAAGCGCGTTCCTGTAGTTTGCCCCGTCAGCACGCCATGCACACTTTCGTATTTGGGTCCACACAGGAGATGGTGGCGGGGGTGGCGGGAGGGGACGAGGCGTGGACTTTCCTCCGTCCATTTTCGTTGATGCGTATGTGTAGCTGCACTCTGTGATGCGCTGGGGCGTTCCGATAACCGTGATCGCTGCGATGGACTTGCCAACAGATTGTGTGATGATGGACGGAGAAGGAACTCCCTCGGTCTGACGAAATGGGTGGCGTGAGAAAGAGAGAGGGACAGGAAGGGTCGGGGCGGGAGAGTGAGACGGAGTACAAGCAGATGGCACCAGCACGGAGTCGCCTTACCCATGCATTGCCGCTGCGGCGGCACTGGCGCGTACCCTCGCATTTCTCCATCCCTGTCCCACCTATCGCTGCAGCGAGTTGCTGCTGACCCCTCGCCACGCCCACCGACGCTCCCGCATTCCCTCAATAATGTCGCACTCCTTCACCGCATCCTGCTCCGAGGTGCCCCAGATGTTCTTCCGACGGCGACACACATATCGCTCAAACCACCAGTTGCCCACCGAGGTCGGTACTGCGCAGTAGAGAAAGCGGAAGATGGTGCGCGTGAGGAAGCGATCGAGGTGCATGCCAACCCGGCACATGGCCGTGTAGTTGGTGGAGACGAGGAGGTCTGTCTCGGCAGCGTTGACGAGGCGTGAACTGGCAGTGGAAAACGTCGCCGTCGACGTAGAGGTAGTTGCGCCACGACCGTAGGAGGCTGCTGTCTTGCCTTCAAAGAGTGTGCGGTCATCCGCGGCAAGGCCACCCGGCCGCAAGCAGGCGAGGAAGCTGGCTGTCTGGGAAGGCACTTTCTCGATGAACACAAGCACGAGGTCCTCGGGCACAGGAAGCACCAGCTGTGGCAGCGCCGCCGAGTAAGACGCACGCGATGCAGAGGACGACGACGCACGCTGGAAGAATAGGCGGCGCACATTGGCTCCCTCCTTGGAGTCGAGAGAGGCGAAGTAGATCCGGTGGCGGTCCAGACCCTCCGCGATCTCGTCCTCCACTTTCCTTGTCGCGTAGCTGAAGAGGCTAAAAAAGCTGAAATTACGCTCCAGCACGTAACGCACGCGCGCTTGACACATCCGGCAATGCCCGTCGAAAACAAGCAGATTGCGTGGCAGCTGTGTCAGCAACTGCTGGTAGTGGCTGCCACGGAAACGCATCATGGGTGATGAACGGCCTTGTGGTGCGGTCGCTCTTGGCGGGCGCGTGTGTTCCATCAATGGAGGGAGGTGTGAGGGTTTGCCAACGTGCGTGCGTGCGGAAGAGCGAGAGCGATACGGAAAAAAAAATGGGTAAGGGTGTGGGGGGGGGGGAGGAGGGAGTCCGATGGACTTATCCAACATCCGTGCAGAGCTGTATCGGCAGGATCGCTGGCTTTTGGTTGGTCGTTTTTTTTCTTGGTAACGGTGTGCCCCTTCTACCACCCGCGAATACGACAAGACGTATACACGCATGCACAACACCACAGCTCACTTGACCCTCTGCTGCGCCGCGGCAACAACCCCCGGTGGGCTAGGACGCGCCACCCAGCCCATCGAATCAACGCCATGCATCTAGCGGGAGCTTTTTCTTCCTCCTCGTCCGTCCCTCGCATACGCGCTGCGCGATGGGCACCACACCGAAGCTTCGGTGTGGACTAAATGGCTCGATACGAGTGGGTCACGTTCCAGGTCCTGCTCGAGGGGGCGGAGGCGGTGGTGTCTGTAGTAGAGGCAGCAGGGGTTGGCTAGGGGTGGTCTGGGGCGGATGCCGCACGGTCCCAAGAAGGAAGTCGGCGATTCACAGGCCAGGGACGTCCCGGAGTAGCCCTGTCAGCGTCCCTGCCTGTGCGCCATGTTTCCCCCTCAGTCGCCTCACGCCGCGGCACAACATAACGTGAGCTGGCAAATCAAAAAAAACAATCGTTCGAAGGAACAACATCGAGTGTCTCTCGCCTTACCTACAGGCGAGGAGGACAGGGAGGAGAAATGGAGAGGAGGCGACGCACCCGCGTCCACACATCAACAAGCGTGCGCCCGTGCCGCACAGACACGCACCGGCGCCGGACGAGGTGCCACCTCCAGACACGAGAATTCGAGCGACACGGGTACCAGAACCCCATTCGTCTTCGCTTGATATTTCCGTTTCCATTCAAAATGCGTCCGTTTCCCTGGCACATGACATCCGCTAAACTACACCGTATCCGGCTCTGACACAGTCCCCCGAGAGCACGACCCCTGCTTCACACTCTGCTCCCTCCCCCCATCCGCCCGCTGTGCAGGTGGCGCCACCACTGGTGCATAACCCCTCAGGGCGGCACTCAGGCGCCCCACAGCAGGAGGCAGCGTGAAGACCGGGGGGGGGGGGATGCCTTTTGAGTAGCCGTGGCACTCTGCCTAGCACATGGACGGCACAGGCGTGTGCAATGTCGCCGGTCGCTCTAACTTCCCTGCGTTGCGGGCACCGGGCTGCCTCCCTCACACACGCAGAGAGTCAGGTCGGGAGGGGTGCGCTGGTACTGGGCCCTGTCATACCACGCACTGGGCCGTGTGTGTGTGTGGAGTACAGGCACAAAACCATAAAGGGAGAAGATGGTGCCGTGGCCCACGTGAGTAAGGAGGGGGATGCTGGGAGATGCAACGGCAATGCTGCACCGCACGATGTTGTAACGTGGCGTGAGTGCGTGTGGGCTACCCACCCGCCTCGCATGTCTCCTGCCACCTGCGTCTGCAGCCCTCGCCGCGGCACTAAAGCTTCTCCTGATCGTAGATGGACCGGTGTGCCTCGTAGTGCTCCACCAGCTGCGCCCTCTGTCGCTCCAGCTCTGGCGTCATATGCTCAAAGACGTCATCGCAGAGGGTCGATACCGGCCATGCAGGCAGCTTCTCCTGCCGACGCAGCTCGCTAAGCACCTCTTTCCGGGTCTTCTCGACAACCTCCTTCGACTGCACGGGCGTCCACCAACCGCGCTCTGCCATGAAGCGCTCGAAGCGCTCGATGGGGCTAAAGGTCTCTGCAAAGTGCTCAATCTCGTCCCGCGAGCGGTACGCGGTACTGTCGTCCGAGGTCGAGTGGTGTGAGAGGCGATACGTCAGTGCCTCCACCAGGACGGGCCGGTGGTTGTTCAGGATCATTTCACGTGCCTTGCGCACCGTATGGTAAACCGCCAGCGCATCGAGGCCGTCGACGCGGGCGGCTGGCATGCCGTAGCCTGCCGCACGGCTCAAGATGCCGTCGCCCATGTACTGGCTGTGGGTCGGGGTGGAGATGGCGTAGCCATTGTTGCGCACAAAGAAGAGGGTGTGCGAGCCGACGGTGCTAGCGAAGTTCAGCCCCGCGTGGAAGTCGCCCTCGCTCGCGGCTCCCTCGCCGAAGAAGGTGGCACAGATGCGCGCTTCCGGAATCGTCGACAGCAGCGTGCCAGCCGGCAGCCTCCTCTCCAGCGCCTGGTTCTCTAACCGGAACGCGTAGCCGGCGCCGGCGCCGTGCGGGATCTGCGTGGCGAGTGGGGAGCTAACCATCTGAGCATGCAGACGGTTGCTGCCGTAGTGGATGGGCATCTGACGGCCCTTCAAATCGCACTCGCAGTTGCCCATGCACTGCGCGATAAACTCGGGTATAGTGTAGCCGCGGTACGTCAGGATACCAGCCTCTCTGTACTGCGCGAAGAGCTCGTCGTTGCTGGCCAGCCCAGCCGCCGCGCCGATCACGGCGGCCTCCTCGCCGAACATCGTCATGTAGAAGGAGATGCGACCTTGCCGCTGCGCCTCTAGCATTATCTTATCCATGGTGTTGTGCGCCAGCATCGCCGACATCATGCGCTCCGCCACCTCGCGAGTGATGACGCTCGTCTCATCCTTTGCATGGTAGCGAAATGCCTCCCCAAGCTCGGCGCTCTGCAGTTCGATTTTGCCAGCCTCATCGACGGTTGAAGGCGTTGCTGCAGGGGCTCCGCTGTCCGCCGTGTCCTCCACAACGACACGGCCTTGCAAATCGAGCACATGGAAGATCGGTGCGGCCGGGTCAGGCTCGTCATTGAACGCCAGCGTGCTCGTGGTAGCCGGTCCATCCTTGAAGTCAAGATTCCACACCTTCTGCACCTGGCGTATCGCGTCACTTAGCGCGGTACGGCCAGCGATGGCGGTGGCGAGTGCGTTGCAGCGCACTGCACGAGAGATGTGAAACATGGCACAGATTTGGAAAGGAGTGGTGAGTAGGTCAGAGACGGCGGAAGGTCACGGGAGAGGGGGGGACAGGAGGGGAGGTGAGGTGAGGGAAGCGCAAGTTGGTGGCGTGTGATTTCACCAGAATCGAAAACGAAGACACGCACGCGCACAGAGATACGAAAAAAGGGAAGAAGAGAGGGAGAGAAACGGGAGAGACTTCTCTCTGAGGAATAACGGTTGAAGGGGGGAGGATGAGGAGGAGGAGGGTGGTGGTGGTGGTGAGGCGTGTGTGTGAGGGCCAAGGACAATCCTTTAGATGTGCTTCACCGAGTTCATGCACTCACACACACAGAGACGAACACGCACGCGCGGAAACAGACGAAAAAGAAAAGGTGATAAATAAATAATAAATACTTATACATGCAGACACACAACAAAGCGCAGCGACGGTGGCGAGCGACACGCACACACACGCACACGTACAGATAATAATAAGGAAATCGTCAGGGAGACCGCACAGTTCTACGACAGATATGGAAGAAACGAAAAACGAAAAACAAACGCCTGCGTGTGCACCACTGGGGAGGGTGGGCCAACGGGAGAGGATAGGATGAACACGAAGGAGGTGAGAAAAACGGGGGTGCGGAAGACGGTGTGTGTGGGGGAGGGAGGGGGGAGGGAGGCGAGGGAATGGCGAAGCCTCAGAAAGACCAAGACATGTGGCGGAGGGGGTAAGGTGCGGGAGAAATACGCGGACACACTCACGAGTGCGTATTTGGTGGTGGGGGTGGGGGTGGGGGTGAGGGTGTAGTGATAGAGAGAATGTCAGCGAGAGATGTGAGAGCGCTTGTCGTCGATGGAGCTTGAGTAGGAGGGATTCAAGTGAGGGGTGTAGACGTTGCGCTGTGGCGGGGAACAGAGGCGCGAGTGGGGGAAGGTGTGACTTGTGTGAGGGAGTGAGGAGAAAACAGAAGGCTTCTGTGCATGCGTGCGTGCGCACGCGTACGTCGGCTGACCTTGTTGCTCAGCTGTGAAAGCACGGTCACACACACACACACACACAGATACACACACCGACGCAGGCAGGCAATCA
This sequence comes from Leishmania mexicana MHOM/GT/2001/U1103, assembly GCF_000234665.1. NCBI lineage: Eukaryota > Euglenozoa > Kinetoplastea > Trypanosomatida > Trypanosomatidae > Leishmania > Leishmania mexicana. The sequence continues at coordinate 563,025 of NC_018325.1, forward strand.
AGCACGCGCGCAAAAGGAAAGGAAAAAGGCGTTGATGTGAAGTGTGCGTGTGTAAGAGCAGCGTAAAGGCGGGGAGGAGATGAGCGCTATAATGGATGGGCAGCAAGGTGTGCTGTGGGGACACAATCACCGGCAGCCGAGACAATGAGCGGGTTAGTGTGGTGGTATGCAGCGGCGGATAGGGGAGTGGGCAGGCGATCCTTCACGCGCGTCCGTGTCTGCGTGCGTGTGTGTGTGTGTGTGTGTGATGCGGGACAATCGGTGCCACGAAATAGAAGGGACTGAGGCACATAAAGCGAGGGAGAGAAAGAAGGGAGTGGCGGTAGAGTGGACGCGTGCGCACATACACAGGAGGAGAGTGACGCGCAGCCTGGAGTAGGATCGATGCGCATGCACGCACCGGGTGTGAAGGCAGTCCCCCCTCGCACCACTATGAGCGTGGCAGTTGTGTGCCGCCAACCGACGCCGTCGTGATCGGAGAAAGGAAAAGCAGCGGCCACTTCGTGCCCCACGCTGCAGCGGTACAATGAAGTTCTCCGCAAGTGAATAAAGTGCGCTAGTGAACCAAACCCGTCACTGCATCGCGCCCTTTCGGCACCAACTTTTCTTCCCGTCGGCGCTGCCTGCTTAGGGAGAAGGCGAGGGAGGGATGCACGCAGTGGCTGCCCTGGTCACGTCCTCGCTTCCTCTTTTCTTTTTCTTTCGCGTTCTCGTTGGTGCAAAGGTGTGTGTGTGTGTGTGTGTGTTGGGAGGGGGTGGAGGTGTGCATGTCGCTCAATGTCCAGCCTCCCCCCCTCCCCCAACACACACACACAAATACACGCTAATGAAGACACACAAGTGCACCAAGTGAATCGTACAATGAGCTGCATGTAGATATGGTGGAAAGGCAGAGAGAGACACGCACCCTTCACGAGCACACACACGTGCGCGCACACACGCATGCACATGAGCGCACCGGCACAACCCCATACAGCTTGCCAGTAGTAGTGTACATCGAAGCGATCACATTCTGCCACGTCACCGACTGCCGCCCCCAGCAACTTCCCTTGGAATGGTGGCAGACGGCCTCCCCTCTTGCAGACACATGCGCGGGCTGACTGGGAGGGAGGGAGGGGGGTCATCCTGCCCTCTTCGCCATCGCTGCCCTTGTGGCGACCGCTGCGGTTGCGGTGGCACCCTATGCCTCCGTCAGGTCATCGTTATAGTACAGGTGAATGGCAGGGATGTAGTAGTCTGCGTTCAGTCCCAAGTCCTCGAAGGAGTCTGCTTCGTCATGGATGCCGTTGTCCTCGAGTGTGCGAGACATGTCGAGTTCGCGCGGGTCGGGGTCTAGCCGCACCCACGTATAACTGCGCGCGTGGGCGTTAATGGAGAGGTAGCGCTCACGCAGGAGCTCTTCTAGGGTTTCCTCCGCACACACCTCCAGCGTTGTCTCGTCGCCTGTGAGCGTATTCACAATGCGAATTCGACGCATACGGCTCGTCAGGGCTCCGATGATATACTGCGGGTCCTTCCACCACGGAATGTCGTAGTTGAGGTCGATGTTGGAGTCGGGGTAGATGGTAGGCATGTGTGGCACGCGGCCCAGCGGCATCGCGTAAGTGCGCATGCCGCTATTCACATCCACACACGACCGCAGGTCGTCCGCCTCGGCATCCCACCAGTGCGAGATGTCTGTGCCGGCCACCTGCACGAGCGGTTTCGTGAGGTGTGCAAACTTCGGCATTTCCTTGTAGGCAGCGATGAGCGATGTGAGGTCGAGCACCTTGCCATTCAGTGAGACGTATGCGTCGTCGTGGAAGGCGTGCTCTCGCACCTCCTTGGTCGTGTAGAAGCGCGACATGGGCTAAAAGCTAAGGGAAGAGAGATGATGGCACACAATAACCGTCACCTTCCCACCCGTGCAGCGCCTCGGCTCTGCCCTTTTTTCTCTTCCACGCCTTGTCGGTGGCGCGCGCCAACACACCAAGCAGAGTTCACGTTTCGAGAGGATAATTCCTCCGCACGGATCGAGTGAGGGGGGGTGGGAGGGGGTGAGGGACAGGAAGTGGAGTCTTACACAGGGTCACCTCACGACAGCGAGGAGTGCGGGGGGGGGTCGTGTGCTTGGGCTTGAGGTGCTTCATGTGGTAATATCCTCGATGAATGGAAGGAGGAGGCGGGGGGAGGGGTGTTGTGCGAGGAAGTCCGGTAAACACAGGAGATGCAGCGGGGGGGAGCGTCAGTGGCGAAGGATGGCCGCTGCATCTCCCCTCAAAAAAAGCATCAGCAAGGTAGAGAGCATGATGCATATATGTATATATACACACCCGCATGCAGGCACCTCGAGGTGGCCTTCGCTGCCCCCCCCCCCGACATGGACGAGAACGTCAGTGGAGACTGCCACCCGCGTTTCTCTTCCTTTTCCCCCTTTTTTCGATAG